>NW_027455525.1:335000-551155 GCF_040206685.1 Ascaphus truei
CTTCACCTCCCCTCCACCCTCCCCCTTCACCTCCCCTCCACCCCCCCCTTCACCTCCCCTCCACCCCCCCCTTCACCTCCCCCCCACCCCCCCTTCACCTCCCCTCCCTTCACCTCCCCTCCACCCCCCTTCACCTCCCCTCCACCTCCCCTCAACCCCTCCCCTTCACCTACCCTCTACCCCTCCCCTTCACCTACCCTCCACCCCCTCCCCTCCACCCCCCCCCCCCTTCACCTCCCCTCCACCCCCCCTCCCTTCACCTCCCTCCTCCACCCCCCTTCACCTCCCCTCCACCCTCCCCTCCACCCCCGCTTCACCTCCCCTCCACCCCCGCTTCACCTCCCCTCCACCCCCGCTTCACCCCCGCTTCACCTCCCCTCCACCCCCGCTTCACCTCCCCTCCACCCCCGCTTCACCTCCCCTCCACCCCCGCTTCACCCCCGGTTCACCTCCCCTCCACCCCCGCTTCACCTCCCCTCCACCCCCCCCTTCACCTCCCCTCCACCCCCCCCCCCTTCACCTCCCCTCCACCCCCCCTTCACCTCCCCCCCCCTTCACCTCCCCTTCACCTCCCCTCCACCTCCCCTTCACCTACCCTCCACCCCTCCCCTTCACCTACCCTCCACCCCCCCTTCACCTCCCCTCCACCCCCCCCCTTCACCTCCCCTCCACCCCCCCTTCACCTCCCCTCCACCCCCCCCCTCCTCCACCCCCCTTCACCTCTCCTCCACCCCCCCTTCACCTCCCCTCCACCCCCGCTTCACCTCCCTTCCACCCCCGCTTCACCTCCCCTCCACCCCCGCTTCACCTCCCCTCCACCCCTACCTTCACCTCCCCTCCACCCCCACCTTCACCCCCCACATTCACCACCCCCTCCACCTCCGCCCCCACCCCCCTTCACCCCCACCTTCACTCCCCCCTTCCCACCACCTCCCCCCCCTTCCCACCACCGCCCCCCCTTCCCACCACCACCCCCCCTTCCCACCACCTCCCCCCCTTCCCACCTTCCCACCACCTCCCCCCCTTCCCACCTTCCCACCACCTCCCCCCCTTCCCACCTTCCCACCCCCTTCCCACCTCCCCCCCCTTCCCACCTACCCACCACCTCCCCCCCTTCCCACCACCTCCACCCCCCCTTCACCTCCCCCTTCCCCCCCTTCATCTACCCTCACCTCCCCCTCCCCCCCAGCCCCCCACCTCTACCCTTCCCACCTACCCCCTCCGCCCCCCCTTCACCTCCCCTCCGCCCCGCCTTCACCTCCCCTCCGCCCCCCCTTCACCTCCCCTCCGCCCCCCCTTCACCTCCCCTCCGCCCCCCCTTCACCTCCCCTCCGCCCCCCCTTCACCTCCCCTCACCATCCCCCCCCTCACCTCCCCTCCACCCCCCTTCACCTCCCCTCACCACCCCCCCTCACCACCCCCCACCACCCCTTCGACCTCACCTCCCCTCCTTCAATGCCTTTCGTCCGCCCTCCTGCCTCTGCCTTTCGCCCACCCGCACTTCTGCCTTTCACCCGCCCACCGCTCACACCCCTGCGCCACACAGCCGCCGCACGCACTCAACAGACACCCGCCACTCGACACACGCCCGCCGCCTCTCACCCACCCCACACACTCGACACACACCTGCCGCATCCTGCCCCTACGCAACAATATCACTGACCAGCTGTCACCCGCACTCGCCACACACCCGCCGCCTCACACCCTAGCAGGACCCCGACCCACAGCCAGCACTCACTACCCATGCGCCACCCGTACTGAACACCCACCTGCCGCCTCACACACGCTCACACCCTAGCAGGACACACGCCTCACATTTTCACATCACTTATGTCACCAAAATATACATTGTACTGTGGTGTGTTTACAATAAACCATTTTTATACAACATCGTATTACATTTTCTTCCATCTTTCTTTTCAACATTATTATCCAACCTTTACAACAAATAGTCACCTATTGTTCCACCATTTATAAATAATACTACCTATTACGCATTTACATCCCGGGCAATGTCGGGTCTCTCAGCTAGTCCTTAATAAAGCCGACTTGATATGGATGTATGAGTTTGGGCAGGATATGACTTAATCTATTGGCCAGTAATTTGGCGTAGATTTTAACATCAGTGTTGATTTTGGAAATTGGTCGATAGCTTTTGCAGTCCTGCGGGTCTTTACCTGGTTTATAGATCAGTGATATAGACGCCTGTAGCATCTGCGCCGGGAATGGAGCTCCTGCCAAAACGGCGTTGTACATACGGAGCAACCAAGGGGCCAAGTTCTTACTGAACTTCTTGTAATACTGCCCTGAGAAACCATCTGGGCCTGGGGCCTTTGATGGCTTGAGATCCTTGATGACCTGGGTAAGTTCCTTTAATGTGAAATCTGCCTCTAGTGCCTCTTTGTCCTGCTCGTTCAAACCCGTTAGATTGGAGCCTGCCAGAAAATCTTCCACAGCTCTTGAGGTTTTGGGATTATGTGCCACTTTCTCCCCATTATATAAATTTTCGTAAAATAATTTGAATTCCTCTACTATGCTTTTTGGGTTGGATGTTGTGTCTCCGTTCTTTAATCGGATCGCCTGTATGTTATAGTTGGCCTGTCTGGAGCGTAATTTGCGTGCTAGAATGGTATCTGGCCTGTTCGCCTTTTCATAGAATTTCCTCCGCGACCAACCCAGGGATTTGTCCGCCTGGGAGACCATCAAAAGATTGATTTCAGGGGCGTGCCGATGACGTCGACCAGTGCAGTCGGGTGAAAGGAGAGCTCCCGAGACCCACTTAAATAAACATAAAAAATAGACTCTTTTCGTCCGGATAAAAACCTCCAAAACCTCCCTCTTGCCTCCCGATAGCACAGGGATGTCAACCAAGGGGAAAAACCAACCTACCCAAGGGGTTGGGAAGTATTTTACCCCCGCGAAACAGCACTCAGACATAGGGGGAAAAAAACAAGATGGCGGTTCACCGCCAGGAACACGAGGTACGCAAGGCCGTACAGATCCTGCAAGCCCAGTTACAACTCCCCCCCCCCGGACGGGGGCATCACAAAAGAGTTCTTGGAGGAACTTCATGCTAAATTGCAGAGGACTCTACACGCTAACCTCAAGGAAGCGGTGTCGGCAATTAAGCAGGATATCCAGGGCCTCCAGGAGCGCACCACATCGCTTGAAACAAAGCTCGAAGAGGCCCTGCAACACCAAACTGACGCGGATGAAGAAATCATCCGGCTCGGCCGAGAAATCCATTCCCTTCGCGACGGCCTGGAGGATCAAGAAAACCGGGATCGCCGTCAGAATCTACGGATCCGAGGCATCCCGGAGACGATCCTACCAGGCCACCTGCGTGAATATGTGACAGACTGCTTCGTCTCCATATGCGCAGAAATCGATCAACGCGACCTAGAGATCGCACAGAGCGCTAGGCCCACGATCCGATGATGCTAACCGACGGAGAGATGTTATCGTGAGGCTCCACAGCTACACCACGAAGGACAAGCTCATCGGAGCATGTCGCGTACGGGACAACATCTTGTTTAGAGGAGAAACACTCCAGGTCTATAACGACCTATCGAAGCAAACGGTGGATCGCAGGAAAGAAATGCGCCCTCTAACACTGCTCCTCCGAGAGAAGGGCATAAAATATAAATGGGGATTCCCCTTTAAAATGGTCATCAACCATAAAGGCAAATACCTCTCTATAAGACATCCCGACGACATGGAACCCCTAGCGAAGGCCTTGGGCCTGGCCCTGGACCCTCCTAGATCTGCCGCTTCAACCAGAAATCGATCCAGCGACAAGGAGGACCAGCCGACAAGGACCTCGGAGAGTATCGCGGAGAAGCGACACCCCCGGGAGAAATGAGGTAACGGATATTTTACCCACCTGTTCAGCCACCCCGGGAGAGCCTCACCGTCTGCTTCTGACAAAATGGCGGTGCGAGAGGCTTAACTTCCCCCATCGAGTTCCAGATGCTCCGCAACGACCGCTGTCCCTCCTGCGTGGCGCATCCCCTTCGACTACCGCCTCAGCACACGGACATCCAGGACGGGTCTGCCCAGACATCGAGCATCTGGCTTCGGAGAGTACTCCACGTGGAGCCTCTCACCGCCCCCCCCCCCCTCGGCTGAGGGAGGATCGAGGCATCACCGGAGGCCACGAACAGAAGCAGACCCCGTCTTTCCCGGGAATCGATTAGATGGACGACCGAGCCCCAGGACAATCCTTGTCCCAGAACGCTGCACTCCGCTGATGATCCATAAGGGACAGGGTCTGTAATGTTGTTCCATACACACACCTTCCCAGTTCGTGTTACCCCTGCTACCCCAAGTTACACAGCCCTCGTTGGGCTGCAAGTAGTGCTGTACGACTGACATTGAGTTTACTCTGCTTTAGATAAGGACCCCCTCCACTGATCTTCCCCATCCCTCCTCCCCTCCCCCCCCGTCTCCCCGTCTCCCCGTCTCCCCTACCTCTCATCCCCTCCCTATCCTCCCCCCCCTGTCTATCCTACCCCCCATTCCCTCCCACCAACCCCCATAGACACCCCTCCCACCCCCCTCTCCCCCCCCTAAACTGCGACCCTTCACTCCTCAACCCGAATTCACCTTCCCTCTTCCTACCCCCACCCCAATGATAACCCCCATAATCAAATCTACATTGATGGACAATAACCTGACAGAAGTCATACAACGGGATCAGTTAACCTGAAAGACACTCACAGTGGAAATGCTTTCTTTTTTCTCTTTAAATTTATGTATTACTCCTTATCATCTGAATGTTACTGATGTGTATTTCTCATGCAAAAATAACCACTTGTATTCAACGGGAACTGAAAGACGTTAGAACTAATGTTGTAACCCCCTCCTCTAGCCCCATCCCCCCTCAACTCCAGGCCACATCCACCCACCCCCTCAAAGTCCTCAGGCCTCTCCCAATATGGCTAAGTTCACGCAGGAAGCGCCGCTTCTCTGCGGCCTCTCCAGAACCCCCCATTCACTGTAACAGGGTCATGTGTATCCACAGCTACTCCAATTATATAAGGCCTGACAAATAGCTCTAATTAGCTAGGATACACACCGATGTGTCTATCGCGCTCTCCACTAAAGGCACAATAGACAAAGCCTATCAGAGGCCCACTATAGAGATGCATCTCCCCCACCCTTACCCCACCCCGACCTCTCCTCCACCTCTCCCCCTCCCGCCCCTCTCCCTTCCCCCCCCCCTGTCCCACCCCCCCCATGTCCCCTTCCCCCCCCTCACCCTAATACTCCCCGAACACCCACACCTTCCCTTCTCTCTCCCTCCCCCCCAATAACCTGCTGCTCCACGCCTTGGTAAATGCTCAACCTACGGAGAGCTGCGCTAGGGAAGCAGACTATGAGAGATCACAAGACTTCCCAAACACTATGACTATAGTCATCGCGATCACCCCTACGCATAAGAGGCATATTATATGATGACGGGCCCATACTCACACACACAAGACTACCCGACCACCCCCCCACTCCTGCCCCCCCCCACCCCTCCCTATACCCCCCTGGGTCACCCTCGTTCTCACCCCCACCCTCCTCTCCCCCTTCCCCCCCCCCACACACCACTGCCTCAAGCTGTCGCAGCTAAAAAACCTAAGGAGAGTCTTCTCCAGAGGGACCCGCACAGGAGATCACATGGTCTCCTAACTATTTAATATGCAACCAACTGTCTACATAAGGTGTACAACATATGAAGACTGATATCCACTTATCTATACAATGTACTCCGTCTCTAGTCCCCAACCCTCTCCCAGGGACACAACAAGAGTAGTAACCCACTCCAAGCTCCCAAATAAATAAATAGGCGCTCTCCCCTGCAAGACCTAAGGTCCTCAACTTTCCCTTCTCATGGATCATCACCTCAAATCCACCCCAGTTAAAAAGGGACCACTACGCCCGATACGGACGAAAACAGAGATACCCAAGGGTCTCTACCTTGCCCGAGACTGCTAGAGGTCATCACCGGACCTGCCCCCCCAAGGGTCTTAAACCCTACAAACCGGTCCATACTTCAGACCGGATCTCAACCTTTACGACCCTTTTAGGGTCGACTTTCTTCCCCTCCACTTTTCCCCGCTGTTACTGTCCCAGCGGGCCCCCCTTCTTACCCATCCTCTCCCCCCCTGCCCTTCCCGGCTGAGAATCCCTAACTTTATAAATAACTAAAGAACACTTCAAAGCTTGACAGAGAGTAAGAACCCTCTATTTAAACTCGAGCCCACACCTCCCTGCTTCGAAGGGAGAACCCTCACCAACTAGAGGAAACCTAGAGCCCATGGCCCATCAACAAGCATTAAAAATAGTGTCCCTGAATGTCAAGGGCCTAAATAACAACAGAAAACGTAGGCTTGCTCTTCAGGAAATAAAAAAGTCTGGTGGCGATGTTGTTTTCCTTCAGGAGACCCATTTTACGTCTCAAGACCCACCTAAAACATTTCAACAAACTTACCCGATGAGCTATTTCTCATCGTTCAGTAGTAAACGCAGAGGGGTTGCCATTCTGATTCGTCAGGGCACCCCATTTAATTTAACAAAAATCATGGCAGATCCAGAGGGAATATTTATTGTGGTCTCCTGTTCACTTTCGGGTTCTGCAATCGCCCTCGCTAACCTCTATGCTCCAAATGAGAACCAGTCAGAATTTCTAAAAAATGTTCTAGAAAAGATCGACCCAAATTATATATCCTCCCTGCTAGTCGCGGGAGATCTGAACATGGCTCTCAACCCAAACGAACACAAATCGAGCACCCCAGGACGACAACACTCAACCCAATCCCAAAGATTGGGGAAAAAATGTAAAGATATTATGGGTGAGTTTTTCCTAGTGGACATTTGGAGAACACAACATCAGGGACAACGAGATTATACCTTTTACTCAGCCCCTCACCAGACCTATTCACGTATTGACTACTTTCTTGCAACCAAGAATCTCCTAGAGGCCGCCACTAAGTCAGATATAGGCCCTATTACGTGGTCAGACCATGCTCCCATCTCCCTGACCCTATCCATTCCATTTGTCAAATCGACCTCATACAGTTGGAACTAAATGACTCCCTATTGAACCACGCCGAGATTGTCAGAGATATCAAAAAAACTCTGAAGGAATATTTTAGAATTAACAAGGGTTCAGTCTCTTCTCCAGCAATCCTATGGGAAGCCCATAAGGCGACAATTCAAGGAAACCTTATCTCAATTGCTGCCCACAGGAAAAAAACTAAAACCAAATTAACCAAAGAGCTGACAGATAAAATAATCTCTTTAGAACAGCTACACAAAGCTAATCCCTCACAGAGAATTCACAAGCAATTGACAACCGCTAGGAATGACCTACAAGTGATCCAAATGGACAATGTAGAAAAAGCTCTAAAATGGACGGGTCAGAGGTATTATGATAAAGGGAACAAGGCCGATAGACTTCTTGCCAGCAAGTTAAGAGGCATACAAAAGAGGTCACAGATAACTGCAATAAAAAATAGCTCTGGTGAGATAATATACAGTGAGAAAAAAATAGCGGAGGAATTTACCAAATTTTATACCAAATTATACAATCTGAGAGCTCACTCCGCAAACTCGAACAACATTGGCCTGCCGGCAGCTATAGATTATTTAAGTGAATGTGAACTACCCTCGCTAACAGAGGAGGAAAACACAAGACTAAATGCAAAAATAACTTTTGAAGAGCTGTCGGCTGCCGTGAAGGCATCAAAAATATCCAAAACGCCGGGCCCCGATGGTTTCACTAATGCCTACTATAAAAGATTTCTACCTATCTTATCTACCCACTTATTGAATTTGTTCAACTCATTTTTAGAAGGAAGTCCTATCCCTCCCTCAATGTCGTCTGCTAATTTGGCCATAATCCTCAAAGAGGGTAAGGACCCCACCCAATGTGGAAGTTATAGACCAATTTCATTGTTGAACAACGACCTCAAATTATATAGTAAGATTCTGGCGAACAGACTAAATCCTATCCTGCTGAGACTCATCCACACAGACCAAGTCGGCTTTGTCCTGGGCCGCCAAGCCTCGGACAACACCCGCAAGATCATTAATATACAGTAGTAGACCATACCCACCTGACAGGCACAAAGGCTATGCTATTGAGTTTAGATGCGGAGAAGGCATTTGATAGGATTGATTGGTCATTTCTAGACCACACGCTAACAAAATTTGGCTTCAAGGACTCCTTTCTAACAGGAGTTCGGGCGCTCTACCAAAACCCGTCTGCTATGGTATGTTTATCTGGCGGTGGCTCTGAAAGGTTCCAAATCAAAAATGGTACGAGACAAGGATGCCCCCTATCCCCCCTTCTTTTTGCCCTCACGATTGAACCACTGGCGTCTAAAATTCGAACAAACCCAAATATTCAGGGCATACACTGGCGACACGTTTTATCCTGACTTGGCTAGTTCCGCAAGCCGGGAGATGTCCCGGCTTGCTAGCCAAATTCCCTCGGCGTGCCGCGCGTCACCGATGCGCGGTCACGCTTCATCGGGTGCCTGCGCCCCATGCACGCGTGCCCAGGGCTCCCCGAGGGAGCCCTGGTGTCCCGTGATGTGGGGGATGGCGGTGGGGGGTTCCGGGGGACCCGGCGGACCTGGAGAGGAGAGAGGGAAGCCCCGATCGGAGGACCGGTCCTCCGAGGCTTCGGCGCGTGCACGGGACACCCCGGCGCGCGCCCGGTTACTGTCACGGCCGAGACCGGGTAAAGGTAAGAATAAACTCGGCCGCGACAGTAGCTATTGGAAAAGAACATTACAAAATTTCTCTATTCGCTGACGATATCATTCTTACTCTGACTAGACCCCAAACATCCCTTCCTAACCTTCAAAGGGAACTAATAGAATTTGGAATGATATCGGGATACAAAATAAACAGCGATAAATCCGAGGCTCTAAACCTTAGTCTCCCAGATCCCGAAGTTAAATTACTCAAAATAAATTTCAGTTATAGATGGTGCTCTTCACACATTAAATATCTGGGAATTAATGTGTCAAGACATTACCGGGATCTATATCGGGATAACTACCCGAAACTATGGGGGAAAATTAAAAAAGATCTAGATCAGTGGGAAGGTTACCAGATCTCATGGATCGGGAGGATGATATCTGTTAAGATGAATATACTCCCAAGAATGTTATACCTATTTCAAACACTCCCGATCCGTGTTCCGTGCACTGATCTGAAAAACATACAAAACAGAATATTCCATTTTATTTGGAAGGGCAAGAGGCCCCGAGTCGCCAGATCGGTCCTGCTGGCACCAAGATCCAAGGGGGGGCTAGGAGTCCCAGATCTCCAGAAATACTACCTTGCCGCTCAACTCAAGCAGGCAGTAATGTGGAACACAGACCCGGCCCTTTGTTGCTGGGTAGAAATGGAAACTCAATATGCCAAAATGCCTTCTCTACAAGCCTGCCTTTGGAGCCTAGCCGGAGGAGATGGGCTGACACATAACCTTAAACTACAGGCCTCAATACACACTTTCGAAACATGGATGAGATGTAAACATAAACATGGCCTATCCTCATCAAGCTCCCAATTGACGCCTATCACCAACAACCCGAAATTCCCCCCGGGTTGTGGATCTAGTCTGTTCGACCAACTCAAACGACACGGTATCGGGCCGATTGCAGACCTCCTAAGCCTTGGGAAGCTCCTGAGCTATCAAGATTTAAGGGCCAAATATCAAATCAGAGAATTGGACACATTCAAATACCTTCAAATCAGACATTTTATCCGTCAAATATGCCCACTTCCAGAATACCCCACTCTCACGAGATTCGAATATCTCTGTAAGGTCAAGACCCATCAGAAAGGGCTTATATCTGAGATCTATCGGACCTTGGAGAATCCAAAGGCCTTAACCCAGCATGATTATATGCTCAAATGGGCCTCAGACCTGAGCATCCCTATAGACAGAGAGACTTGGGAAGAAATCTGTCAGGCAGCCTCAGAAACTTCCCTATGCACCACAATAAAGGAAAATATCTATAAAGTTATGTTTGGCTGGTATCTTACCCCAGCACGTTTAAACCAAATCTACCCTCTGGCATCAGACCAATGTTGGAGAGGCTGTGGCAATAGAGGGGACATGGTCCACATCTGGTGGACATGTCCAGAAATTGTGAAGTACTGGACCAAGGTCCAAATTCTGCTAAAAGAGGTCACTGACCTAGATCTACCTATTGAACCACTGACCTTCCTACTGGCCAGACCGATGTCCGACATTGTCCGACCAACTAGGAAATTAATATCCTTCATTCTCACTGCGGCGAGATGTGAGATAGCGGCCTCCTGGAGGAAAATGACCACGCCAGCCTTGGGATCGATTAAAAAGAGAATAAACGAGGTGATGCACATGGAGCGGCTGACTGCCGTCCTTAGGCAAAACCTCCCTGCGCGCGAATCAGTTTGGGACCCGTGGTTTCTTCTAACCCGGGACAGATGACCCGCCCCACCAAGGTAGGGAACAAAAGTCCCCTCCCCCCAAAGACACAAAAATCCTGAGCAGATAAAACTTTAACTAACATATCAATCAAATCCCCCTCAGTCAGGAGGCAATTCCCCTTACCCACTCTACCCCTCCCCCTGACCCCCTCCCCTCTCTGCCTTCCCCTCTTGAAGGCAAACCCCCATCTCGACAACTTAGTTTGTCTTTCTTTATTCCCCAAAAACTGTTAAAACTATTAGGTACTGTAAATTGCATTGTATTTTTGCCTTACCTGTTGTAACAATGCCTAATAAAAAACTTTATGAAAAAAAAAAAAAAACAACTGATTATAAATGTGCTGCAGCCTGTGGGAAAAAAAAAAAAAAAAAAAAGATTGATTTCAATTTTAGTATTTTTAATCTCCAACAAGACCTGAGGGTCCGACTTATGTTTGTGCCTTGATGAAAGGGCATGTAATTTGGTTTGGAGCACCAGGATATTGTTCTGCTCTCTCTTCCTCCGGGCAGCTATGCCAATTAGTATGCCCCTGATAGTTGCCTTATGGGCCTCCCAGAGAATAAGGTCCGATCTTACCGACCCATGATTAGTTGTGAAAAATTGGTCTATCTCCGCGCCCACTGAGTCGAAAATGCCAGGGATTTTAAGCAGTGACTCATTGAGCTTCCAGTTCGCACCGGGCCTATCAGAACGGATTTGAGTGCACCTCAGCTCTATTGGTGCGTGGTCCGACCATGAAATGTCATGGATCCCTGCATGGGAGACCCAGGGGACCGGTCAACTAGAGATGAAGAAGTAGTCGATTCTGCTATAGGCATTGTGGGGGTGGGAGTAAAAGGTATAATTCTTTTCAGTGGGATGGAGTTCCCTCCAGATATCAGTGAGCTGGTTTTGTTTGAGGCCTATCTTCAAGGCATCCAAGACTTTCCTCCGACAATTTCTGGAGACACCAGATCTGTCTAGCTTCGGGTTCAACGTTAAATTGAAATCCCCAGCTAGAATGATATGGCCTTTGACCACTAGATTTAGTTTCCGAAAAAATTCCCGGAAGAAGTCATGGTTCTGTTCACAGGGGGCATATATTGAGGCGAGTGTGATCAATTGTTCTTGTACCCACCCGACGACTATCAAAAACCTTTTACATTATTAGATATGATATTTAAGGCCATTTACATGGTCGTGAGTATGGGTAGCTCCCAGGTTATTATAATATCTGTATTGCCTATGCCTCTGCTGGAGGACGAAAGATTTGTATGGCCCCCTGTTTATCAGCCTAGCGGCCCAGCGCCGACTACTGATAGGAAAGCTCCGCGTCCTAGGGTGGGGGTCAGGTGGGGGATGGGGAAGGTGGGAAAGGAGAGGAAACAGAAAAAAAAAAGAAAAACATAGAACCGTGTCCGGATGGTTCCGGAGTCGGCTCGTCTGTCCTACGTGTCGGACAGCCACCTGACTCCTGTTTAATGGGTGTCTAGGTGTGTGTAGGGCTGCCCTCTGTAGGACTAAGTGGTTCCCCTGGAATGCTTCCATGGGAAAACTCGAGGCGCCGGCGAACTACCAGAGTGAGTTCGCACCGGCTGTGTACCACTTGCGTGTAGTGGCCTAAACAGTGGCACAGTGTAACAGTGTAACTTTATAACTTTATAATAACCTAGTGTACGGTTCTACATGTGTCGCTTAACCTAAAGTAGTTTAACTTAACTTTTTAGCTCCTAGGACGTGTCCAGGTGCCCGAAGATCCTCCAATAGCCCACCGGCACGCCGCCCCCACCGCCGGGGCTGTCCGTCTGTTCCTCCCGGCAGGGGTGTAGTCTCCCCTTTCCGTGACTCCCAGCGGTGGGAGCTAGGCGGTACCACGGTCCAACGTCCAGGTAGGCAGCTGTCCAATTGCACAGGATTGTACCGGCTCTTCAGATGGGCATCTCCGAGCATCCCAACACGCTGCCAGGCTTCATACCTTAACAGAAATTAACATAATATCATTAATCTAACATCAACTGTAAACAGACCAGCAGATAAGAGCATTATGAGCGGGGAACTATTTGCTATGTCCTTCATATCTGATCGTACCCCCAATCTTCCCGCTTCCCATTTGTCCCGTTTATATTTATTGGTCAGAGCATCACCCCCATTAAGCTTGCAATTGCTCTGTGTCCCTGAGCTCTTTTGTAACTATCGCCTGGGGCTGAGTCATATTTCTCTTGGGCCCATTCCGGACCCATTGTGATCATTCCCTCCCCAGGCTCCCCCCCGCCCGGTCCCCATAGATCGCCTCCTCTCCAGATCCAGATGCGGGCGTCTCCTCTGCTGCCGTCGGGCAGGGGTGCCGGGGCCTGTAGCTTCAGATGTGCTCCCTCTTCCGGAAGTGCTCCCTCCCCCGGAAGTGCTCCGTGGACTGGAAGTCCTCCAGCCGAGAGGGGGGGTGCATTCACTGTGGCTCCTCCGGTGCGTCTCTGCGCTGACGTCAGGGTTGTGGCTCCGCCCCCTCCCCATGCGCGCCTTTAGTGCAGCTTCCCGTCACTGGAGCCCATGAAGAACGATGACGCTGGTGATGGATACCGCCGATCAGGTCCTGCTGTTACTGGAGGTGACCGCCAGTGGGGGGATGATGATTAAGAGTCCTCGAGGGCCGGCCATTTTAGATAGGGGCGGGAAATGGGGTAATGTCTCTGTTAAGCGCTTCGTTGGTCTGTTTTCATGGCGACAACCTCAGGACTTCACGGGGAGTCAGCTGCATCAGCTCCCACTCTGGTCCAGGTCGTCTCCAGCGCTGGATCCGCTTCTGACTCGAGGTGAGGAGGTTGGGAGGGACCCGGGCTAGGGGCTTTCTGCGGGTGTCCTAGCTTTTTCAGGAAGGCGTCCCCATCCTCGGCTCTCCGCAGGGTGTTCGCCACTCTGTTCTTGACCACCAAGATGGCGAACGGGAACAACCAGCGATAGTGGATACCTTTATCCTGCAGTACCCTGGTCACTGGCCCCAGATTTCTCCTCCTGGCGAAGGTAGCCAGGGAAAGGTCTTGGTAGATCTGGAGCTTTGTTCCTTCAAATTCCATGGCCCTTGATTCCCATGGAATACGGCAAACAGTGTCTTTAATTTTATAAAAATGGAATCACACAATGATGTCGCGAGGGGGGTCTCCTGCCTGAGGTTTAGAGCGTAGAGCTCTATGACATCTGTCTAAGTGCAGGTCCTGAGGCGTTTTATCTGGCAGCGGGTGTTCTAGCCATTTTTGCACAAAGTCCTCTGGTTCATTAAAGGATTCAGGGACCCCCCTGATGCGTACATTATTTCGCCTGTCGCGATTTTTGGTATCTTCCTGTTTGTCCGTGAGGTCTTTGATCTTTTCCTCTAATCTGGCCACCACTTTATTAGTTTGCTGGAGTCCCCGGGTGTTATCGTCCATTTTGAGCTCCAGGGTCCCCGTCCTCTCTCCCAGACCGTCTAAGTCCCTCCGCAGGTCCCATAGCTCTCTGCGGAAGAAGTGTTTCATCTCTCCGCAAAATTCCCGGAGGTCTTTTCTAGTGACCAGCTCCTGGTCGTCCGCTCTTGGAGCTGGTCTCTTGCAGTCGGGGTCTGTTTTCATTGTAAGTGCGGAGACATCAGGGCCGCACGCCGCTGCTGTGGGGTTTTTGTTAAAATATGTAGTGACCGAGGGGTCTTTTGGCTTTGATTTAGCTTTAGTTGGCATCTCTAGGGATTCCGGTTGGTAAATATGCTGTTCTGTGTTGTATGGGGTCGCTGAAAGTGCCACTTTTTATTAATAGTTGTGCCGGTTGATGGGAACTAACAAGCTAAGCTTCCATCCACTCTGGCTTCGCGCATGCGCCTCCAGACGCCTCTTTTCTAATGTAAATAAATCTAATTTAGCTAGCCTCTCCTCATAAGTTAGAATGTCCATCCCCTTTATTAATTTGGTGGCTCTTCTCTGCACTCTCTCTAGTTCCATAATGTCTTTTCTTAGGATTGGTGCCCAAAATTGTACTCCATATTCAAGGTGTGGTCTTACTAATGCTTTGTAAAGGGGCATAATTATGTTTACTTCCCTTCCATCCATTGACCGTTTGATGCAAGATAAGATCTTGTTTGCCTTTGCAGCTACTGCATGACATTGGGCACTATTGCTAAGCCTGCTGTCTACAAGCACTCCTAAATCCTTCTCCATCAAGGATTCCCCCAATATATCTCCATTTAATTTGTAAGTCGCCTTTTTATTCTTGTATCCCAAATGCATAACCTTTCATTTATCTGTATTAAACCTCATCTGCCATTTACCTGCCCACGTTTCCAGTCTCTCCAAGTCCATCTGAAGAGAAATTGCATCCTGCTCTGATTCTATTACCTTACACAATTTAGTATCATCAGCAAAGATGGAGACTTTGCTCTCGATCCCAACCTCAAGGTCATTAATAAACAAGTTAAAAAGCAGGGCTCCCAGTACCGATCCCTGAGCTACTCCACTCACGACTTTAGCCCAACCTGAAAAAGTTCCATTTATGACAACCCTCTGTTGTCTGTCCTTTAACCAGTTTTCAATCCAGGTGCATATATTATTACTGAGTCCAACTTTCTTTATTTTGTACACCAACCTCTTGTGTGAAACCGTATCAAAAGCCTTTGCAAAATCTAAGTAGACCACATCAACTGCATTACCCTGGTCTAAATTCCTACTTACCTCCTCAAAGAAACAAATAAGGTTAGTTTGGCAAGATCTATCCTTCATAAATCCATGCTGACTATTACTAATAATTTTGTTTTCCATTAGGTATTCCTGAATATTATCCCGTATTAAACCTTCAAGTAGTTTCCCTGCTATTGAAGTCAGGCTTACAGGTCTGTAATTTCCCAGTTGTGATCTAGCTCCCTTTTTAAATATAGGCACCACATCTGCTTTACGCCAATCTTGTGGTACTGAGCCTGTGGAAATGGAGACCTTGAATATTAAATATAATGGTTTGGTTATTACTGAGCTTAACTCCTTGAGAACTCTTGGATGTATGCCATCGGGGCCAGGTGTCTTATTAACTTTAATTTTTTCAAGTCGCTTATGAACTTCTTCCTCAGTTCATTAATATGGAGGTTGTGGCTTCCTCCTGCGGCACTACTATTGAACTTGATTCTTCCCTGGTAAACACAGAGGCAAAGAATTTGTTTAATACCTCAGCTTTTTCCTTATCTCCAATAATCTGCCTACCCATCTCACACTGAAAGGGTCCTATATTTTCTTTTCTCATTTTTTTGTTATTAAGGTACTTAAAGAATTTTTTAGGGTTGACCTTACTTTCTATTGCAATCCTTTTTTCATTATCCATTTTTGCTAAATTGATTGCCCTTTTGCAATTTTTGTTATATTCCTTATAATTCTGATACGATGTCTCTGTCCCTTCTGACTTAAAGAATCTAAACGCCTTCCTCTTCTTGTCCATTTCCTCCCCTACCTATTTATTTAGCCACATTGGTTTAGATTTATTTCCTTTATACTTATTACCCAAGGGTATACACTGATAAGTGTGCTTTTCTAACAATGTTTTAAAGACTGCCCATTTATCTTCTACATTTTTCCCTGCAAAAACATCATCCCATTGTATTACTAATAGATTAGACCGCAGTTTATTAAAATCTGCCTTTCCAAAGTTGAAGCTCTTTGTTGAACCCAAGTAATCTGTTTTTTGATCATTTATTTCAAATGAGACTATGTTATGATCACTGTTACCCAAATGTTCCAGGACTTGAAGATTTGTTATTACTTCTACATTGTTTGATATGACCAAATCCATGTCAGGAATCGGCGTTCTCCTCGCTTCCCACACAGAGCACTCCCTCTCCGCAGGGAGCCCCTGGATACAAAAAACAATCCTGCCTTACCGGCCTCCACGGCTCCTCGCCCCTGCCGCCGTCGCGGGATCACTCCCCTCGGCGATTCCTCTGCTCAGCGCCGGGCGCGCCCACGCCCTCCTGCACGCACACCTACACGCACGCCAGCCCCAGACGTTATGTGCATGCATTCCCAGCTTACAGAGCACACGCCTAACAGAGCACTTTTAACCACTGCTTCTGCAGTAAGGCGTCGCCCCCAAGCATCACACAGTTCCATGCAAATCAAGGATTACACTCAGCTGGGCTGTAACACCTCCCTCCTATCAGGGAGGACTCCTTGCAGTCCTCCAGGCCTGCCCCCTTTTCCCATTGGCCTGCCCAGCTTTATTATGCCTGTGCTACCCATCACTCGTCGCTCGACATAGTTCTGGATGGAAGCATTTGACTATTCTCTCAGTGACTCCTCAGGTATTGACGCGGATTGGACGACTACCCCCTCTGGCTCTCGACTTTGGCACTACTTGGACTTCGTGACTTCTGGCATCCCTGATCTTGGCAACGGCAATAACTACTCCTCCTCTACTACCGGTACCGGCAAGTATTGTCTACCTTACTATACCTGGCCTGGCAACAATAGCACCACACTCCGGACACGTACCCTTTGCTGCGGGTGCGTGTATCCCTACGTCGCACCTCAGCACCGGGGACGGGTCTGGTCTGCGGGCAGCACCGGCGTAACATTATGTCGAGCCCACAAGACGCAGACCAGACCGAACTACAGCAGTTTCTCTCTAATCTGCTTCAGCAAAACCAGGCCATGGCGGATCAAATTGTGGCACTTACACGCCAGGTCGCAGTACTCTCTGACAGGGTACCGACCGTGACCCCGCCAGATGTAAGACCCATTCCGCAAGCGCAGTTAGCAGCTCAGATGTAAGGATTCCTCCTCCCAAGCCTTATGCAGGTAAACTGCAAGATTGCAGGGGTTTCCTAAACCAGTGTGAGGTGCAGTTTGAAATGGCCCCCCATCTCTACAATACTGATCGCAAGAAGGTAGCCTACATTTATAACCTCCTCACTGGCATCCAGGACAAGCTGCCACGGTTGTAGTATGGAACCTCTGCTGCGGTGTCTTATCCTGATCGATATCCTTCCCAATCACTGCCGTCACTACCGCTCACTCCTTGGGTCTGCCTCCGACTGCCACTGCGTCTCGGAGCACTTTGTTGGTAGGTCACGTGTCCCGCGGGGTTTTGCGACCGGCCGCAAAGGGAGGTTGGGGCGACCGGCCGCAAAGGGAGGTTGGGGCGTAAAGCGTGATGGTAGCTTCTTCTTCAGGGCTTATGCTTAGAAACGCGTTGGATAAAGATTTTTAAAAGTCCTAGAACTGTACTGCACCGACACACTTTATTCGAGCAAATGCCCAGTATGTACCTGGCAGATACCTGGAATGCGCCGCTCCTCACCTCTGACAAGCCCCGTTGCGTTTGCCTTCCCAGCCTGGGTTCATGCCTGGCTGACGGGCGGCTGATCTGTTAAATGATAATGATTAGGATTTAATAGGCTGCAATGCTTCGCGTGTCTACCAGATGGCATAAATTCATGAATTGTAATGCAGTATATATATATATACTGTGCAGTATTGCAGCCAGGGGGAATAAAGTGCTTCAATCCCTGCCTGGAAAATAACCCAATGCACTCGGGCACAAAACAGTCACAAACCTCAATACACCCGGGTATACCCGAATTCGTGGGACTAGCCAAGCTCGAATAAAGTGTGTCGCCAGTGTATCTCCACACTCTGTGTGGTTTATCTGCATTGGACTGATTTCATACAAAGAGCTGCACTCGGCATACTGCAGTAAAGCTACCATCACGCTTTACGCCCCAACCTCCCTTTGCGGCCGGTCGCAAAACCCCGCGGGACACGTGACCTACCAACAAAGTGCTCCGAGACGCAGTGGCAGTCGGAGGCAGACCCAAGGAATGAGCGGTAGTGACGGCAGCGATTGGGAAGGATATCGATCAGGATAAGACACCGCAGCGGAGGTTCCATACTACAACCGTGGCAGCTTGTCCTGGATGCTGTGAGAGAGAACTCCTGAGGCCTGGAGGCGGCAGTGCGGCGTTTGGTAAACTCATGTATTGCACATGAAATGCTTAATACCCACTAATCTGATGTACGCAGATATTATACCCTAAAATTATATACACCCATTTTTACAAACTTCACTATGTGCGTTTGCGCTCTTGTCTTGCCGTTCTCCAGTACTCTCAGCAGCACTCCTGCTCCTTCAAGTGCTACCACACCTCTTCGTCCTGCACTGGAGTTGCCAGAGCCAATGCAATTGGGGGTACAACGCATCCGCACACCGATACGGCAGTTCCGCCACGCCGGGGGATTGTGTTTCTACTGCGGATCCATGGAACATCTGGTTCGGGAGTGTCCATTGTGTCCGGGAAACGGGAATCACCCAGTGAGTACAGAGGGGCTCTCTCTGGGTGTAATGTCTCCACGTCCCCTTCATAAAAATGAACTCCCTAAGAAACTTACATTTCCAGTCTTCCTTTCAGGCGATAAGTTCAAGACTTCTACCGCCGCTTTCATTGACTCAGGAGCTGGAGGAATCTTCGTGGATCTAGAATTCGCCAGGGTTAATCGCATACCACTAGTGAGAAAGAAGGTTCCCATCGCACTCGTCGGTATCGATGGACGTCCTCTTACCCCGGCCCACATCTCCTTAGAGACGGCTCCCTTGCTTCTGTCTTCACATCTGCACAAGGAGACCATAGTTCTCGATGCCATTCACGCTCCTGGGAAACCCATCACCCTTGGTCTTCCTTGGCTACAGCTCCACAATCCTCTCATTGACTGGACTTCCTCCGCTCCCATTTCCTGGAGGCCGAGGTCAGGCGAGACCCATCAACTGCTGGCCAATACCTCTGTTCCCGAAGTTATTCTACCTTCCGTTTACCATCAATTCCGGGACGTTTTCAATAAGGTACAGTCAGACCTCTTGCCGCCACACAGGACTTACGATTGTCCAATCGATCTAGTTCCTGGTTACTCCCTACCCAAGGCCAAGACCTACCCCTTGTCGTTACCAGAATCTCACGCTATGGATGAATATATCCAGGAGAATCTCAAGAAAGGCTTTATTCGTCACTCCAATTCCCCAGCAGGGGCTGGGTTTTTCTTCGTCAAGAAAAAGGATGGGTCGTTGAGGCCTTGCATCGATTACAGGGGTTTAAACCACATTACTATTAAAAATCGTTACCCCCTTCCCCTTATTACCGAACTGTTCGATAAATTACAGGGGGCCAAGATTTTTTCCAAGTTGGATCTACGTGGTGCCTATAACCTGGTGCGCATCAGGAAGGGGGATGAATGGAAGACGGCCTTCAACACACGTAGTGGACACTACGAATATCTGGTAATGCCTTTCGGCTTATGTAATGCTCCCGCTGTCTTCCAGGATTTCATCAACGACGTCTTTCGTAAGGTACTCAATATTTTTGTTATTGTATACTTGGATGATATATTTAAAAACCAGAGACAGAACATAAAACACAGACAAAGCTCAGTTTTAGCACATCCAGTGAGACTCATACACGGTACAGTGCCTAAATATATATGTATAAATATCTAATAAGTAAAATGGTCTTTTAGTTTGACATTTTTGGCCAAAATTGTTGTAAGCCCCTGAGCCAACGGCACGGCAGACCACATATCTAGGGACCCCTGATATGTGGTCTGCGGTGCCGTTGGCTCAGGGGCTTACAACAATTTTGGCCAAAAATGTCAAACTAAAAGACCATTTTACTTATTATATATTTATACATATATATTTAGGCACTGTACCGTGTATGAGTCTCACTGGATGTGCTAAAACTGAGCTTTGTCTGTGTTTTATGTTCTGTCTCTGGTTTTTAAATATATATTGCCATGCTCAGTAGCACACCTCTGTGACACTCATATGCTTATATATATGTTGTGGTTATTTTGGGGGTTTAATAGGAGCTTGTTAGGTGTCCAGTATGTTTTACAATTCTTGTCCAGCTAGTCATGGCTGGTTGGAGGGTGGCAACCTCCTTCCTAATTGAAGCTCACCCCCTCCCACATTTAAATGGTTATGGGCTCACTCCATAGCATTTTCCACTCAGGGGAACTTGCCTGCTTGCAGTTTGGCTGTGACATCTCTAATACAGAGTGCTTTTCCTGGTAATGTACAGGTTAATAAAAGCTTCAGTCAGACTTAGAACTTTGCAACTAATATTGACAGATTTACTATAAATCATTCTTCCTGTTATTACACAGGTTATTAAGAATTTATATTAGCGTTAGGGACCCCTGATATGTGGTCTGCCGTGCCGTTGGCTCAGGGGCTTACAACAATTTTGGCCAAAAATGTCAAACTAAAAGACCATTTTACTTATTAGATATTTATACATATATATTTAGGCACTGTACCGTGTATGAGTCTCACTGGATGTGCTAAAACTGAGCTTTGTCTGTGTTTTATGTTCTGTCTCTGGTTTTTAAATATATATTGCCATGCTCAGTAGCACACCTCATATGCTTATATATATGTTGTGGTTATTTTGGGGGTTTAATAGGAGCTTGTTAGGTGTCCAGTATGTTTTACAATACTTGGATGATATCCTGATTTTTTCCAAAGATCTCCAGGACCATATACGCCACACCTCCTACGTCCTTTCTCGTCTCCGTGAACACCATTTGTACGCCAAACTGGAGAAGTGCACCTTTCATACGACCTCTACTCCGTTCCTGGGATATATGATTTCCGATGAGGGGTTTATGATGGACTCCGGTAAACTTCAAGCGGTCACTGAATGGCCAAGACCCAACTCTCTCAAGGCCATACAATGTTTTTTAGGGTTAGCTAATTATTATCGTAAGTTTATACGGAGTTTTTCCACCATTGTGGCACCCCTTACTGTGCTCACCAAAAAAGGAGCTGATCCTTCTGCTTGGTCATCCAAGGCCATCTCCGCCTTCGAGACACTCAAGGAAGCCTTTATATCCGCACCTATTCTCCGTCATCCCGACATTGAACTTCCCTTCGTCCTGGAGGTCGACGCTTCTGATTGCGGCGCTGGTGCCGTTCTTTCTCAGAGACCCACGCCCCAAGATAAGTTACACCCCTGTGCATATTTTTCCAAGAAATTCTCGTCTGCCGAGAGGAATTATGACGTGGGTAACAGGGAACTTCTGGCCGTGAAGATGGCTCTTCAAGAGTGAAGACACCTGCTGGAGGGGTCGAAAGAGCCGTTTACTATTCTCACGGACCACAAGAACCTTCTTTACATAGAGAACGCTCGACGCCTTGGTCCACGACAGGCTCGTTGGGCTCTTTTTTTTTCTCGATTCGATTTTCACCTGTCCTATATCCCCGGGACCAAGAACGTAAAGGCGGACGCACTCTCCCGAATACATTCTTCTGAAGAGAGGCCAGAGGAATCGTTGGAGACTATCCTTCCACATGAGAGGATTCTCGCCACGTCTACGTTCAAGAATCTTGACAAGTTCTTGCACTCCCAGAGATGCATTCCCAAGGACTTGGTCGTTCCCGACAACAAACTCTTTGTACCATCCAAATTTGTTCCAGAGGTCGTGTCTTGGGGTCACTCCTCTAAATCTGCAGGTCATCCAGGTTTTAAGAAGACTACTGATCTCATTCGTCGGAATTTCTGGTGGCCAAGGATGTCTCAAGATATTCTGGAGTTTACCCCCGCATGCCCCACGTGCGCTCAAAGCAAGACTCTCCGTCAAAAGCCTCAGGGTTTTCTGTTACCCCTTCCAGTTCCCGACCGCCCCTGGTCCCACATTTCTATGGACTTCATCGTGGAGTTGCCCAGGTCCAGAGGAATGAACACTATCTTGGTGGTCGTGGACAGGTTCTCGAAGATGTCCCATTTCATTCCACTTAAAGGATTACCCACCTCCCCCGCCCTTGCTGATATCTTTACGGAGCAGATTTTCCGGATTCATGGGATCCCTTCGTCCATTGTTTCTGACAGAGGTTCTCAGTTCGTATCCAAATTTTGGAGAGCTTTCACGAAGAGATTGGGCATCTCTTCTTCCTTCTCTTCCGCCTATCATCCTCAGTCCAATGGACAAACGGAGAGAATCAATCAATACCTGGAGAAGTACCTGAGATGTTTTATATCCGATTTCCAGGATGATTGGGCTCAACTCCTCTCTTGGGCAGAGTATGCCGTCAATTCTGCAAAAAACGAGTCCACCCGGGAGTCACCCTTCTTTATAAATTATGGGTTCCACCCTCCCTGTCTTCCCATCCCCAACATTCCTTCTGGAGTACCAGCCGTAGATGAACGCATTTCTTCCCTCCAAACCGCATGGTCCAGGATTCAGTCTACCCTTCTCAACTCCTCCCGCAGATCGAAACTACAGGCCAATCGTCATCGTCGTTCGGCGCCCAGTTACAAACCAGGGGATTTGGTATGGCTCTCTTCTAGGAATATCCACCTCAAGGTACCATCTCCTAAACTGGCACCTAAGTTCCTGGGACCCTTCCCTATTTGTGAACAAATCAACCCTGTGGCATTCCGGCTCCAACTACCACCCAGTATGAAGATTCCCAATTTCTTTCATGTGTCCCTCTTAAAACCATTCATCTCCAGTCACTTCTTTCCGGATCAGACTCGTAAACCGGATCCCATTACTGTACAAAATAACGAGGAATACGAAGTTCACTCTCTTTTGGATTCTCGCCTATCCAGGGGTCAGCTCCAGTTCTTGGTGCAGTGGAAGGGCTTTGGCCCTGAAGAGAGATCCTGGGTACCTTCAAAGGACATTCATGCTCCGGCCCTTCTTAAGTCCTTCAGGAAAAAGTTTTCAGAGAAACCGTTCTTGGACCGTCCTGAGGCCGTTCCTGAAGAGGGGGGTACTGTCAGGAATCGGCGTTCTCCTCGCTTCCCACACAGAGCACTCCCTCTCCGCAGGGAGCCCCTGGACACACAAAACAAACCTGCCTTACCGGCCTCCACGGCTCCTCGCCCCTGCCTCCGTCGCGGGATCACTCCCCTCGGCGATTCCTCTGCTCAGCGCCGGGCGTGCCCACACCCTCCTGCACGCACACCTACACGCACGCCAGTCCCAGACATTATGTGCATGCATTCCCAGCTTACAGAGCACACGCCTAACAGAGCACTTTTAACCACTGCTTCTGCAGTAAGGCGTCGCCCCCAAGCATCACACAGTTCCATGCAAATCAAGGATTACACTCAGCTGGGCTGTAACACCTCCCTCCTATCAGGGAGGACTCCTTGCAGTCCTCCAGGCCTGCCCCCTTTTCCCATTGGCCTGCCCAGCTTTATTATGCCTGTGCTACCCATCACTCGTCGCTCGACATAGTTCTGGATGGAAGCATTTGACTATTCTCTCAGTGACTCCTCAGGTATTGACGCGGATTGGACGACTACCCCCTCTGGCTCTCGACTTTGGCACTACTTGGACTTCGTGACTTCTGGCATCCCTGATCTTGGCAACGGCAATAACTACTCCTCCTCTACTACCGGTACCGGCAAGTATTGTCTACCTTACTATACCTGGCCTGGCAACAATAACACCACACTCCGGACACGCTCCCTTTGCTGCGGGTGCGTGTATCCCTACGTCCCACCTCAGCACAGGGGACGGGTCTGGTCTGCGGGCAGCACCGGCGTAACAATCCAGAACTGCCCCTCTCCTTGTTGGTTCCTCAATAATTTGGGTCATATAATTGTCTTTAAGAACCCCCAAAAACCTGTTCCCTTTTGTTGTAACACTAATCTCATTGCCCCAGTCTATGTCTGGATAATTAAAATCCCCCATTATGCAAACATGACCCAGTTTTGATGCCTTCTCCATTTGCAAAAGTATTTTAGCTTCCTCAATCTCACAGATATTTGGTGGTTTATAGCATATTCCAACAAACATTTTCTTTATACTTTTACCTCCACTGCTAATTTCTATCCACAAGGTCGCTACATTTTCATCATTCCCTTCATAGACATCATCCCTTATAATAGGTTTTAGATCCGGTTTAACATATAAACATACTCCACCTCCCCTTCTATTTGTTCAATCCTTCCGAAAAAGAGAATAACCCTCTAAATTAACTGTCCAGTCATGAGTTTCATCCCACCATGTTTCAGTAATGTCTATGATATCATACTGCTCCATTGCAGCTATTAATTCAAGCTCCCCCATTTTATCTGTCAGGCTTCTTGCATTAGCAAGCATGCATTTCATTTTTTTCAGCCTGTACTATTATCTCATCTGCTCCTTCCTTTCTGCGCCCACTTTGTTTAGTCTTTAGAAGTTTTCTAGTATTATCTGTATTTACTATGAGTGTCTCATTGCTTGTCAAACTTGCACTTGCCCCCATTCTACCTCCATACCACCTTGTATCCTCATTTAGTTCATTATCTGTTTCATTCCCCTCCCCCCCCCCATCCTAGTTTAACAATTCTTGTTCAGCTGGTCATAGCTGATTGGAGGGTGGCTCCTCCTACCTAATTGAAGCTCACCCCCTCCCACATTTAAATGGTTAAAAGCTCACTCCATTGCATCTCCCACTCTCAGGGGAACTTGCTTGCTTGCAGTTTGATTGTGACAAATCTAATACAGAGTGCTTTTCCTGGTAATGTACAGGTTAATAGGAGCTTCAATCAGCCTTAGAACTATGCAACTATTTTTGACAGATTTATTATAAATCATTCTTCCTGGTAATGCACAGGTTATTAAGAATTTATATTAGTGTTAGGTACCCTTGAGATGTGGTCTGCTGTGTAGTGGCTCAAGGGCTTACAACACTTTGGCCAAAATGTTAAACTAAAAGACCATTTTATTTAATAGATATCTATACATATATATTTAGGCACTGTACAGTGTATAAGTTTCACTGGATGTGCACTGAGCTCTGTCTGTGTTTTATGTTCTGTCTCTGGTTTTAAATATATATTACAATGCTCAGTAGCACTCCTCTGTGACACTTATATTCTTATATATATGTTGTGGTTATTTTGGGGGTTCAATATGAGCTTGTAGGTGTCCTGTATGTTTTACGTCTCTTATTCATGTGTACAGAGCTTCCCAAACCTCACAGGTCTCTTCTTCACGTGCACAGAGCTTTCAAAACCTCACATGTCTCTCCTTCACATGTACAGAGCTTCCCAAACCTCACAGGTCTCTTCTTCATGTGTTTGTATTACAAACATGTACAGTATTGGGTAGGACGACCCTCCTGCTGTGAATTCAGCATTCATTGGTATTGATGTATTTGAATCAGTCAATAAGTATGGATTGGTATTTATCAGTACTATTATTAATTAGTATTGATTGTTATTCATCAGTATTGCTCAGCACTGATATATACTGATGGGTACCTCTCGGTAGGCTGATTGTGTCTGCCAAGAGTCACTGATGGATTTCCTGATCATTGCACAGATCAGTGCGCGCTGAACTTGGGCTCACACGGGCTATATTTTATTATGTGCTCAAAAATTCCCCACGCAACAATCCCAGAAATATGTGGCTATTTTTAAACCCAGGCTGATCTCTGTGCCAGTAACTTCTGCCTGTTAAATAAACACATCTAAAAGGCTTTATTAGGCAATCATTACACAAAGACACAAAGCCTGTCAGCCCAAGATATATAGACATGTGTTGCATACCTTCAGCATCACACCAGCACTTCAGCATTAGTGACTAGCCCGCCTGGGTCAGAGAGGCCCTGAACCTTGTGAATCAGAGTATTTTACATTTCATAGCGAGAAACAGACAAAGATTTGCTTCCTTGCATTATAATCTGTGGGTAACAACTATATTATTACCCCATATAATCACTCCCAGTAACTCCTCCTATTACCCCATATAACCCCTCCCTATAACTCCTCCTTTTACCCCATATAACCCCTCCCTATAACTCCTCCTTTTACCCCATATAACCTCTCCCTATAACTCCTCCAATTGCTCCCATCGTTGCGCTGTGCTGGGTGCTGTGCTGCAGAGCGATGTGCCGGGTGCTGTGCTGCAGAGCGATGCGCTTGTCGCTGCGCTGCAGAGCGATGCGCTGGGTGCTACGCTGCAGAGCGATGTGCTGGGTGCTGCGCTGCAGAGCGATGTGCTGGGTGCTGCGCTGCAGAGCGATGCGCTTGTCGCTGGGCTGCAGAGCAATGTGCTGGGCTGCAGAGCGATGTGCTGGGTGCTGTGCTGCAGAGCGATGTATTGGGTGCTACGCTGCAGAGCGATGTGCTGGGTGCTGTGCTGCAGAGCGATGTGCTGGGTGCTGTTCTGCAGAGCGATGCGCTGGGTGCTGCGCAGCAGAGCGATGCGCTTGTCGCTGGACTGCAGAGTGATGCGCTGGGTGCTGCGCTGCAGAGCGATGCGCTGGGTGCTGTGCTGCAGAGCGATGCGCTGGGTGCAGCGCTGCAGAGCGATGCAATGGGTGCTGTGCTGCAGAGCAATGCGCTGGGTGTACGCTGCAGAGCGATGCGCTGGGTGCTGTGCTGCAGAGAGATGTGCTGGGTGCTGTGCTGCAGAGCGATTCGCTGGGTGCTGCGCTGCAGAGCGATGCGCTGGGTGCTGTGCTGCAGAGCGATGTGCTGTGTGCTATACTGCAGAGCGATGCACTGGGTGCTGCAGAGCGATGTGCTGGGTGCTATACTGCAGAGCGATGCGCTGGTTGCTGTGCTGCAGATCAATGTGCTGGGTGCTGCGCTGCAGAGCGATGTGCTAGATGCTGTGCTGCAGAGCAATGTGCTGGGTGCTGTGCTGCAGAGCGATGCGCTGGGTGCTATACTGCAGAGCGATGTGCTGGGTGCTGCGCTGCAGAGCGATGCGCTGGGTGCTGTGCTGCAGAGTGATGTGCTGGGTGCTGCACTGCAGAGCGATGTGCTAGATGCTGTGTTGCAGAGCGATGTCCTGGGTGCTGCGCTGCAGAGCGATGCGCTGGGTGCTATACTGCAGAGCGATGTGCTGGGTGCTGCGCTGCAGAGCGATGCGCTGGGTGATGCGCTGCAGAGCGCTGCATTGGGTGCTGTGGTGCAGCGTTATGTGCTGGGTGCTATACTGCAGAGCGATGCGCTGGGTGCTGCAGAGCGATGTGCTGGGTGCTATATTGCAGAGCGATACGCTGGGTGCTATACTGCAGAGCGATGTGCTGGGTGCTGTGCTGCAGAGCGATGTGCTGGGTGCTATACTGCAGAGCGATGCGCTGGGTGCTATACTGCAGAGCGATGCGCTGGGTGCTGTGCTGCAGAGCAATGTGCTGGGTGCTGCGCTGCAGAGCGATGCGCTTGGTGTGGCGCTGCAGAGCAATGCGCTGGGTGCTGTGCTGCAGAGCAATGTGCTGGGTGCTGTGCTGCAGAGCAATGTGCTGGGTGCTGCGCTGCAGAACGATGCGCTGGGTGCTATGTGGCAGAGCGATGCGCTGGGTGCTATTGTGCTGGGTGCTGTGCTGCAGAGCAATGTGCTGGGTGTTGCGCTGCAGAGTGATGCGCTGGTGCTGCGCTGCAGAGTTATGTGCTGGGTGCTATACTGCAGAGCGATGCACTGGGTGCTGCAGAGCGATGTGCTGGGTGCTATACTGCAGAGCGATGCGCTGGGTGCTGTGCTGCAGATCAATGTGCTAGGTGCTGCGCTGCAGAGCGATGTGCTAGATGCTGTGCTGCAGAGTGATGTGCTGGGTGCTGCGCTGCAGAGCGATGCGCTGTGTGCTATACTGCAGAGCGATGTGCTGGGTGCTGCACTGCAGAGCGATGTGCTGGGTGCTGCGCTGCAGAGCGATGTGCTAGATGATGTGCTGCAGAGCGATGTGCTGGGTGCTGCGCTGCAGAGCGATGCACTGAGTGCTGTGCTGCAGAGCGATGCGCTGGGTGCTGCAGAGCGATGTGCTGGGTGCTATATTGCAGAGCGATGCACTGGGTGCTATACTGCAGAGCGCATGCGCTTGGTTCTGCGCTGCAGAGCGATGCGCTGGGTGTGGCGCTGCAGAGCAAAGCGCTGGGTGCTGTGCTGCAGAGCAATGTGCTGGGTGCTGCGCTGCAGAGCGATGCGCTGGGTGCTGCGCTGCAAAGTTATGTGCTGGGTGCTGTGCTGCAGAGCGATGTGCTGGGTGCTATGTGGCAGAGCGATGCGCTGGGTGCTATTGTGCTGGGTGCTGCGCTGCAGAGCAATGTGCTGGGTGTTGCGCTGCAGAGCAATGTGCTGGGTGCTGCGCTGCAGAGCGATGTGCTGGGTGCTGTGCTGCAGAGCGATGTGCTGGGTGCTGCACTGCAGAGCGATGCGCTGGGTGCTATACTGCAGAGCGATGCGCTTGTCGCTGGGCTGCAGAGCGATGTGCTGGGCTGCAGAGCGATGTGCAGGATGCTGTGCTGCAGAGCGATGCACTGGGTGCTGTGCTGCAGAGCGAAGCGCTGGGTGCTGTGCTGCAGAGCACTGCGCTGGGTGCTATACTGCAGAGCGATGTGCTGGGTGCTGCGCTGCAGAGCGATGCGCTGGATGATGCGCTGCAGAGCGATGCGCTGGGTGCTGCGCTGCAGAGCGATGCGCTTGTCGTTGGGCTGCAGAGCGATGTGCTGGGCTGCAGAGCGATGTGCTGGGTGCTGTGCTGCAGAGCGATGAACTGGGTGCTGTGCTGCAGAGCAATGCACTGAGTGCTATACTGCAGAGCGATGTGCTGTGCTGCAGAGCGATGCACTGGGTGCTGCGCTGCAGAGCAATGCGCTTGTCGCTGGGTGCTGCGCAGCAGAGCGATGTGCTTGTCGCTGGGCTGCAGAGCGATGTGCTGGGCTGCAGAGCGATGTGCTGGTTGCTGTGCTGCAGAGCGATGCACTGGGTGCTGTGCTGCAGAGCGATGCGCTGGGTGCTGTGCTGCAGAGCAATGCGCTGGGTGCTATACTGCAGAGCAATGTGCTGTGCTGAAGAGTGATTTGCTGTGCTGCAGAGCGATGCACAGGGTGCTGCGCTGCAGAGCGATGCGCTGGTGCTGTGCAGCAGAGCGATGCGCTTGTCGCTGGGCTGCAGAGCGATGTACTGGGTGCTGTGCTGCAGTGCGATGCGCTGGGTGCTGTGCTGCAGAGCGATGCGCTGGGTGCTGTGCTGCAGAGCGATGTGCTGTGTGCTATACTGCAGAGCGATGCACTGGGTGCTGCAGAGCGATGTGCTGGGTGCTATACTGCAGAGCGATGCGCTGGTTGCTGTGCTGCAGATCAATGTGCTGGGTGCTGCGCTGCAGAGCGATGTGCTAGATGCTGTGCTGCAGAGCGATGTGCTGGGTGCTGTGCTGCAGAGCGATGCGCTGGGTGCTATACTGCAGAGCGATGTGCTGGGTGCTGCGCTGCAGAGCGATGCGCTGGGTGCTGTGCTGCAGAGTGATGTGCTGGGTGCTGCACTGCAGAGCGATGTGCTAGATGCTGTGTTGCAGAGTGATGTCCTGGGTGCTGCGCTGCAGAGCGATGCGCTGGGTGCTATACTGCAGAGCGATGTGCTGGGTGCTGCGCTGCAGAGCGATGCGCTGGGTGATGCGCTGCAGAGCGCTGCATTGGGTGCTGTGGTGCAGCGTTATGTGCTGGGTGCTATACTGCAGAGCGATGCGCTGGGTGCTGCAGAGCGATGTGCTGGGTGCAATATTGCAGAGCGATACGCTGGGTGCTATACTGCAGAGCGATGTGCTGGGTGCTGTGCTGCACAGAGATGTGCTGGGTGCTGTGCTGCAGAGCGATGTGCTGGGTGCTATACTGCAGAGCGATGCGCTGGGTGCTATACTGCAGAGCGATGCGCTGGGTGCTGTGCTGCAGAGCAATGTGCTGGGTGCTGCGCTGCAGAGCGATGCGCTTGGTGTGGCGCTGCAGAGCAATGCGCTGGGTGCTGTGCTGCAGAGCAATGTGCTGGGTGCTGTGCTGCAGAGCAATGTGCTGGGTGCTGCGCTGCAGAACGATGCGCTGGGTGCTATGTGGCAGAGCGATGCGCTGGGTGCTATTGTGCTGGGTGCTGTGCTGCAGAGCAATGTGCTGGGTGTTGCGCTGCAGAGTGATGCGCTGGTGCTGCGCTGCAGAGTTATGTGCTGGGTGCTATACTGCAGAGCGATGCACTGGGTGCTGCAGAGCGATGTGCTGGGTGCTATACTGCAGAGCGATGCGCTGGGTGCTGTGCTGCAGATCAATGTGCTAGGTGCTGCGCTGCAGAGCGATGTGCTAGATGCTGTGCTGCAGAGTGATGTGCTGGGTGCTGCGCTGCAGAGCGATGCGCTGTGTGCTATACTGCAGAGCGATGTGCTGGGTGCTGCACTGCAGAGCGATGTGCTGGGTGCTGCGCTGCAGAGCGATGTGCTAGATGATGTGCTGCAGAGCGATGTGCTGGGTGCTGCGCTGCAGAGCGATGCGCTGGGTGATGCGCTGCAGAGCGATGCACTGAGTGCTGTGCTGCAGAGCGATGCGCTGGGTGCTGCAGAGCGATGTGCTGGGTGCTATATTGCAGAGCGATGCGCTGGGTGCTATACTGCAGAGCGCATGCGCTTGGTGCTGCGCTGCAGAGCGATGCGCTGGGTGCTGCGCTGCAAAGTTATGTGCTGGGTGCTGTGCTGCAGAGCGATGTGCTGGGTGCTATGTGGCAGAGCGATGCGCTGGGTGCTATTGTGCTGGGTGCTGCGCTGCAGAGCAATGTGCTGGGTGTTGCGCTGCAGAGCAATGTGCTGGGTGCTGCGCTGCAGAGCGATGTGCTGGGTGCTGTGCTGCAGAGCGATGTGCTGGGTGCTGCACTGCAGAGCGATGCGCTGGGTGCTATACTGCAGAGCGATGCGCTTGTCGCTGGGCTGCAGAGCGATGTGCTGGGCTGCAGAGCGATGTGCAGGATGCTGTGCTGCAGAGCGATGCACTGGGTGCTGTGCTGCAGAGCGAAGCGCTGGGTGCTGTGCTGCAGAGCACTGCGCTGGGTGCTATACTGCAGAGCGATGTGCTGGGTGCTGCGCTGCAGAGCGATGCGCTGGATGATGCGCTGCAGAGCGATGTGCTGGGTGCTATACTGCAGAGCGATGCGCTGGGTGCTGTGCTGCAGATCAATGTGCTAGGTGCTGCGCTGCAGAGCGATGTGCTAGATGCTGTGCTGCAGAGTGATGTGCTGGGTGCTGCGCTGCAGAGCGATGCGCTGTGTGCTATACTGCAGAGCGATGTGCTGGGTGCTGCACTGCAGAGCGATGTGCTGGGTGCTGCGCTGCAGAGCGATGTGCTAGATGATGTGCTGCAGAGCGATGTGCTGGGTGCTGCGCTGCAGAGCGATGCGCTGGGTGATGCGCTGCAGAGCGATGCACTGAGTGCTGTGCTGCAGAGCGATGCGCTGGGTGCTGCAGAGCGATGTGCTGGGTGCTATATTGCAGAGCGATGCGCTGGGTGCTATACTGCAGAGCGCATGCGCTTGGTGCTGCGCTGCAGAGCGATGCGCTGGGTGCTGCGCTGCAAAGTTATGTGCTGGGTGCTGTGCTGCAGAGCGATGTGCTGGGTGCTATGTGGCAGAGCGATGCGCTGGGTGCTATTGTGCTGGGTGCTGCGCTGCAGAGCAATGTGCTGGGTGTTGCGCTGCAGAGCAATGTGCTGGGTGCTGCGCTGCAGAGCGATGTGCTGGGTGCTGTGCTGCAGAGCGATGTGCTGGGTGCTGCACTGCAGAGCGATGCGCTGGGTGCTATACTGCAGAGCGATGCGCTTGTCGCTGGGCTGCAGAGCGATGTGCTGGGCTGCAGAGCGATGTGCAGGATGCTGTGCTGCAGAGCGATGCACTGGGTGCTGTGCTGCAGAGCGAAGCGCTGGGTGCTGTGCTGCAGAGCACTGCGCTGGGTGCTATACTGCAGAGCGATGTGCTGGGTGCTGCGCTGCAGAGCGATGCGCTGGATGATGCGCTGCAGAGCGATGCGCTGGGTGCTGCGCTGCAGAGCGATGCGCTTGTCGTTGGGCTGCAGAGCGATGTGCTGGGCTGCAGAGCGATGTGCTGGGTGCTGTGCTGCAGAGCGATGCACTGGGTGCTGTGCTGCAGAGCAATGCACTGAGTGCTATACTGCAGAGCGATGTGCTGTGCTGCAGAGCGATGCACTGGGTGCTGCGCTGCAGAGCGATGCGCTGGGTGCTGTGCTGCAGAGCAATGCGCTGGGTGCTATACTGCAGAGCAATGTGCTGTGCTGAAGAGTGATTTGCTGTGCTGCAGAGCGATGCACAGGGTGCTGCGCTGCAGAGCGATGCGCTGGTGCTGTGCAGCAGAGCGATGCGCTTGTCGCTGTGCTACAGATCAATGTGCTAGGTGCTGCGCTGCAGAGCGATGTGCTAGATGCTGTGCTGCAGAGTGATGTGCTGGGTGCTGCGCTGCAGAGCGATGCGCTGTGTGCTATACTGCAGAGCGATGTGCTGGGTGCTGCACTGCAGAGCGATGTGCTGGGTGCTGCGCTGCAGAGCGATGTGCTAGATGATGTGCTGCAGAGCGATGTGCTGGGTGCTGCGCTGCAGAGCGATGCGCTGGGTGATGCGCTGCAGAGCGATGCACTGAGTGCTGTGCTGCAGAGCGATGTGCTGGGTGCTATATTGCAGAGCGATGCGCTGGGTGCTATACTGCAGAGCGCATGCGCTTGGTGCTGCGCTGCAGAGCGATGCGCTGGGTGCTGCGCTGCAAAGTTATGTGCTGGGTGCTGTGCTGCAGAGCGATGTGCTGGGTGCTATGTGGCAGAACGATGCGCTGGGTGCTATGTGGCAGAGCGATGCGCTGGGTGCTATTGTGCTGGGTGCTGTGCTGCAGAGCAATGTGCTGGGTGTTGCGCTGCAGAGTGATGCGCTGGTGCTGCGCTGCAGAGTTATGTGCTGGGTGCTATACTGCAGAGCGATGCACTGGGTGCTGCAGAGCGATGTGCTGGGTGCTATACTGCAGAGCGATGCGCTGGGTGCTGTGCTGCAGATCAATGTGCTAGGTGCTGCGCTGCAGAGCGATGTGCTAGATGCTGTGCTGCAGAGTGATGTGCTGGGTGCTGCGCTGCAGAGCGATGCGCTGTGTGCTATACTGCAGAGCGATGTGCTGGGTGCTGCACTGCAGAGCGATGTGCTGGGTGCTGCGCTGCAGAGCGATGTGCTAGATGATGTGCTGCAGAGCGATGTGCTGGGTGCTGCGCTGCAGAGCGATGCGCTGGGTGATGCGCTGCAGAGCGATGCACTGAGTGCTGTGCTGCAGAGCGATGCGCTGGGTGCTGCAGAGCGATGTGCTGGGTGCTATATTGCAGAGCGATGCGCTGGGTGCTAAACTGCAGAGCGCATGCGCTTGGTGCTGCGCTGCAGAGCGATGCGCTGGGTGCTGCGCTGCAAAGTTATGTGCTGGGTGCTGTGCTGCAGAGCGATGTGCTGGGTGCTATGTGGCAGAGCGATGCGCTGGGTGCTATTGTGCTGGGTGCTGCGCTGCAGAGCAATGTGCTGGGTGTTGCGCTGCAGAGCAATGTGCTGGGTGCTGCGCTGCAGAGCGATGTGCTGGGTGCTGTGCTGCAGAGCGATGTGCTGGGTGCTGCACTGCAGAGCGATGCGCTGGGTGCTATACTGCAGAGCGATGCGCTTGTCGCTGGGCTGCAGAGCGATGTGCTGGGCTGCAGAGCGATGTGCAGGATGCTGTGCTGCAGAGCGATGCACTGGGTGCTGTGCTGCAGAGCGAAGCGCTGGGTGCTGTGCTGCAGAGCACTGCGCTGGGTGCTATACTGCAGAGCGATGTGCTGGGTGCTGCGCTGCAGAGCGATGCGCTGGATGATGCGCTGCAGAGCGATGTGCTGGGTGCTATACTGCAGAGCGATGCGCTGGGTGCTGTGCTGCAGATCAATGTGCTAGGTGCTGCGCTGCAGAGCGATGTGCTAGATGCTGTGCTGCAGAGTGATGTGCTGGGTGCTGCGCTGCAGAGCGATGCGCTGTGTGCTATACTGCAGAGCGATGTGCTGGGTGCTGCACTGCAGAGCGATGTGCTGGGTGCTGCGCTGCAGAGCGATGTGCTAGATGATGTGCTGCAGAGCGATGTGCTGGGTGCTGCGCTGCAGAGCGATGCGCTGGGTGATGCGCTGCAGAGCGATGCACTGAGTGCTGTGCTGCAGAGCGATGCGCTGGGTGCTGCAGAGCGATGTGCTGGGTGCTATATTGCAGAGCGATGCGCTGGGTGCTATACTGCAGAGCGCATGCGCTTGGTGCTGCGCTGCAGAGCGATGCGCTGGGTGCTGCGCTGCAAAGTTATGTGCTGGGTGCTGTGCTGCAGAGCGATGTGCTGGGTGCTATGTGGCAGAGCGATGCGCTGGGTGCTATTGTGCTGGGTGCTGCGCTGCAGAGCAATGTGCTGGGTGTTGCGCTGCAGAGCAATGTTCTGGGTGCTGCGCTGCAGAGCGATGTGCTGGGTGCTGTGCTGCAGAGCGATGTGCTGGGTGCTGCACTGCAGAGCGATGCGCTGGGTGCTATACTGCAGAGCGATGCGCTTGTCGCTGGGCTGCAGAGCGATGTGCTGGGCTGCAGAGCGATGTGCAGGATGCTGTGCTGCAGAGCGATGCACTGGGTGCTGTGCTGCAGAGCGAAGCGCTGGGTGCTGTGCTGCAGAGCACTGCGCTGGGTGCTATACTGCAGAGCGATGTGCTGGGTGCTGCGCTGCAGAGCGATGCGCTGGATGATGCGCTGCAGAGCGATGCGCTGGGTGCTGCGCTGCAGAGCGATGCGCTTGTCGTTGGGCTGCAGAGCGATGTGCTGGGCTGCAGAGCGATGTGCTGGGTGCTGTGCTGCAGAGCGATGCACTGGGTGCTGTGCTGCAGAGCAATGCACTGAGTGCTATACTGCAGAGCGATGTGCTGTGCTGCAGAGCGATGCACTGGGTGCTGCGCTGCAGAGCAATGCGCTTGTCGCTGGGTGCTGCGCAGCAGAGCGATGTGCTTGTCGCTGGGCTGCAGAGCGATGTGCTGGGCTGCAGAGCGATGTGCTGGTTGCTGTGCTGCAGAGCGATGCACTGGGTGCTGTGCTGCAGAGCGATGCGCTGGGTGCTGTGCTGCAGAGCAATGCGCTGGGTGCTATACTGCAGAGCAATGTGCTGTGCTGAAGAGTGATTTGCTGTGCTGCAGAGCGATGCACAGGGTGCTGCGCTGCAGAGCGATGCGCTGGTGCTGTGCAGCAGAGCGATGCGTTTGTCGCTGGGCTGCAGAGCGATGTGCTGGGCTGCAGAGCGATGTACTGGGTGCTGTGCTGCAGTGCGATGCGCTGGGTGCTGTGCTGCAGAGCGATGCGCTGGGTGCTGTGCTGCAGAGCAATGCGCTGGGTGCTATACTGCAGAGCGATGTGCTGGGTGCTGCGCTGCAGAGCGATGTGCTAGATGCTGTGCTGCAGAGCGATGCGCTGGGTGCTGTGCTGCAGAGCGATGTGCTAGATGCTGTGCTGCAGAGCGATGTGCTGGGTGCTGCGCTGCAGAGCGATGCGCTGGGTGCTATGCGGCAGAGCGATGCGCTGGGTGCTATTGTACTTGGTGCTGCGCTGCAGAGCAATGTGCTGGGTGTTTCGCTGCAGAGCAATGTGCTGGGTGCTGTGCTGCAGAGCGATGTGCTGGGTGCTGTGCTGGAGAATGATGCGCTGTGTGCTGTGCTGCAGTTATGTGCTGGGTGCTATACTGCAGAGCGATGCGCTAGGTGCTGCACTGCAGAGCGATGCGCTTTTCCCTGGGCTGCAGAGCGATGTGCTGGGCTGCAGAGCGATGTGCTGGGTGCTGTGCTGCAGAGTGATGCACCGGGTGCTGTGCTGCAGAGCGATGCGCTGGGTGCTGTGCAGCAGAGCAATGCGCTGGGTGCTATACTGCAGAGCGATGTGCTGTGCTGCAGAGCGATGCACTAGGTGCTGCGCTGCAGAGCGATGCGCTTGTCGCTGGGTGCTGCGCAGCAGAGCGATGCGCTTGTCGCTGGGCTGCAGAGCAATGTGCTGGGCTGCAGAGCGATGTGCTGGGTGCTGCGCTGCAGAGCGATGCACTGCGTGCTGTGCTGCAGAGCGATGCGCTGGGTGCTATACTGCAGAGCAATGTGCTGTACTGCAGAGTGATTTGCTGTGCTGCAGAGCGATGCACTGGTTGCTGCGCTGCAGCGCGATGCGCTGGTACTGTGCAGCAGAGCGATGCGCTTGTCGCTGGGCTGCAGAGCGATGCGCTGGGTGCTGCGCTGCAGAGCGATGCGCTGGGTGCTGCGCTGCAGAGCGATGCGCTGGGTGCTGTGCTGCGGAGCGATGCGCTGGGTGCTATACTGCAGAGTGAAGTGCTGGGTGCTGCGCTGCAGAGCGATGTGCTGGGTGCTGCGCTGCAGAGCGATGCGCTGGGTGCTATACAGCAGAGCGATGCGCTGGGTGCTGCGCTGCAGAGCGATGCGCTGGGTGCTGTGCTGCAGAGCGATGCGCTGGGTGCTGTGATGGAGATCAATGTGCTGGGTGCTGCGCTGCAGAGCGATGTGCTAGATGCTGTGCTGCAGAGCGATGTGCTGGGTGCTGCGCTGCAGAGCGATGTGCTGGGTGCTATATTGCAGAGCGATGTGCTGGGTGCAGCGCTGCAGAGCGATGCGCTGGGTGCTGTGCTGCACAGCGATGCGCTGGGTGCTATACTGCAGAGCGATGCACTGGGTGCTGCGCTGCAGAGCGATGCGCTGGTGCTGCGCAGCAGAGCGATGCGCTTGTCGCTGGGCTGCAGAGCGATGCGCTGGGTGCTGCGATGCAGAGCCATGCTCTGGGTTCTGCGCTGCAGAGCCATGTGCTGGGTGCTGTGCTGCAGAGCAATGCGCTGGGTGCTGCGCTGCAGAGCGATGCGCTGGGTGCTGTACTGCAGAGCGATTTGCTGGTTGCTGTGCTGCAGAGCGATGTGCTAGATGCTGTGCTGCAGAGCAATGTGCTGGGTGCTGCGCAGCAGAGCGATGCGCTGGGTGCTATACTGCAGAGCGATGTGCTGGGTGCTGCGCTGCAGAGCGATGCGCTGGGTGATGCGCTGCAGAGCGATGCGCTGGGTGCTGTGCTGCAGAGCGATGTGCTGGGTGCTGCAGAGCGATGTGCTGGGTGCTATACTGCAGAGCGATGCGCTGGGTGCTTTGCTGCAGAGAGATGTGCTGGGTGCTGTGCTGCAGAGCGATGCGCTGGGTGCTGTGCTGCAGAGCGATGCGCTGGGTGCTGCAGAGCGATGTGCTGGGTGCTATATTGCAGAGCGATGTGCTGGGTGCTATACTGCAGAGCGATGCACTGCGTGCTGTGCTGCAGAGCGATGCGCTGGGTGCTATACTGCAGAGCAATGTGCTGTACTGCAGAGTGATTTGCTGTGCTGCAGAGCGATGCACTGGTTGCTGCGCTGCAGCGCGATGCGCTGGTACTGTGCAGCAGAGCGATGCGCTTGTCGCTGTGCTGCAGAGCGATGTGCTGGGTGCTGTGCTGCAGAGTGATACGCTGGGTGCTGCAGAGCGATGTGCTGGGTGCTATATTGCAGAGCAATGCGCTGGGTGCTATACTGCAGAGCGATGCGCTGGGTGCTATACTGCAGAGTGATGCGCTGGGTGCTATACTGCAGATCGATGTGCTGTTCTGCAGAGCGATGCACTAGGTGCTGCGCTGCAGAGCGATGCGCTTGTCGCTGGGTGCTGCGCAGCAGAGCGATGCGCTTGTCGCTGGGCTGCAGAGCAATGTGCTGGGCTGCAGAGCAATGCACTGGGTGCTGCGCTGCAGAGCGATGTGCTGATGCTGCGCAGCAGAGCGATGTGCTAGATGCTGTGCTGCAGAGCGATGTGCTGGGTGCTGCGCTGCAGAGCGATGCGCTGGGTGCTATACTGCAGAGCGATGTGCTGGGTGCTGCGCTGCAGAACGATGCGCTGGGTGATGCGCTGCAGAGCGATGCGCTGGGTGCTGTGCTGCTGAGCGATGTGCTGGGTGCTGCAGAGCGATGTGCTGGGTGCTATACTGCAGAGCGATGCGCTGGGTGCTTTGCTGCAGAGAGATGTGCTGGGTGCTGTGCTGCAGAGCGATGCGCTGGGTGCTGTGCTGCAGAGCGATGCGCTGGGTGCTGCAGAGCGATGTGCTGGGTGCTATATTGCAGAGCGATGTGCTGGGTGCTATACTGCAGAGCGATGCGCTGGGTGCTGTGCTGCAGAGCGATGTGCTGGGTGCTGTGCTGCAGAGTGATGCGCTGGGTGCTGCAGAGCGATGTGCTGGGTGCTATACTGCAGAGCAATGCGCTGGGTGCTATACTGCAGAGCGATGCGCTGGGTGCTATACTGCAGAGCGATGCGCTGGGTGCTATACTGCAGAGCGATGCACTGGGTGCTGCGCTGCAGAGCGATGTGCTGGGTGCTGCGCTGCAGAGAGATGCGCTGGGTGCTGTGCTGCAGAGCAATGTGCTGGGTGCTGCGCTGCAGAGCGATGCGCTGGGTGCTGTGCTGCAGAGCGACGTGCTGGCTGCTGCGCTGCAGAGCGATGCGCTGGGTGCTATACTGCAGAGCGATGTGCTGGGTGCTGCGCTGCAGAACGATGCGCTGGGTGATGCGCTGCAGAGCGATGCGCTGGGTGCTGTGCTGCAGAGCGATGTGCTGGGTGCTGCAGAGCGATGTGCTGGGTGCTATACTGCAGAGCGATGCGCTGGGTGCTTTGCTGCAGAGAGATGTGCTGGGTGCTGTGCTGCAGAGCGATGCGCTGGGTGCTGTGCTGCAGAGCGATGCGCTGGGTGCTGCAGAGCGATGTGCTGGGTGCTATATTGCAGAGCGATGTGCTGGGTGCTATACTGCAGAGCGATGCGCTGGGTGCTGTGCTGCAGAGCGATGTGCTGGGTGCTGTGCTGCAGAGTGATGCGCTGGGTGCTGCAGAGCGATGTGCTGGGTGCTATACTGCAGAGCAATGCGCTGGGTGCTATACTGCAGAGCGATGCGCTGGGTGCTATACTGCAGAGCGATGCGCTGGGTGCTATACTGCAGAGCGATGCACTGGGTGCTGCGCTGCAGAGCGATGTGCTGGGTGCTGCGCTGCAGAGAGATGCGCTGGGTGCTGTGCTGCAGAGCAATGTGCTGGGTGCTGCGCTGCAGAGCGATGCGCTGGGTGCTGTGCTGCAGAGCGACGTGCTGGCTGCTGCGCTGCAGAGCGATGCGCTGGGTGCTGCACTGCAGAGTTATGTGCTGGATGCTGTGCTGCAGAGCGATGTGCTAGGTGCTCTGCCGCAGAGCGATTCACTGGGTGCTATTGTGCTGGGTGCTGCGCTGCAGAGCAATGTGCTGGGAGTTGCGCTGCAGAGCAATGTGCTGGGTGCTGCGCTGCAGAGCGATGTGCTGGGTGCTGCACTGCAGAGCGATGTGCTGAGTGCTGTGCTGTAGAGCGATGCGCTGGGTGCTATACTGCAGAGCGATGTGCTGGGTGCTGCGCTGCAGAGCGCTGGGTGCTGCGCTGCAGAGCGATGTGCTATACTGCAGAGCGATGTGCTGGGTGCTGCGCTGCAGAGCGATGCGCTGGGTGATGCGCTGCAGAGCGATGCGCTGGGTGCTGTGCTGCAGAGCGATGCGCTGGGTGCTGCAGGGCGATATGCTGGGTGCTGTGCTGCAGAGCGATGCGCTGGGTGCTATACTGCAGAGCGATGCGCTGGGTGCTGCAGAGCGATGTGCTGGGTGCTATATTGCAGAGCGATGCGCTGGGTGCTATACTGCAGAGCGATGCGCTAGGTGCTATACTGCAGAGCGATGCGCTGGGTGCTGCAGAGCGATGTGCTGGGTGCTATATTGCAGAGCGATGCGCTGGGTGCTATACTGCAGAGCGATGTGCTGGGTGCTATACTGCAGAGCGATGCACTGGGTGCTGTGCTGCAGAGCGATGTGCTGGGTGCTGTGCTGCAGAGCGATGCGCTTGGTGCTGCAGAGCGATGTGCTGGGTGCTATATTGCAGAGCGATGCGCTGGGTGCTATACTGAAGAGCGATGCGCTGGGTGCTATACTGCAGAGCGATGTGCTGGGTGCGGCGCTGCAGAGCGATGCGCTGGGTATGGCGCTGCAGAGCGATGTGCTGGGTGCTGTGCTGCAGAGCAATGTGCTGGGTGCTGTGCTGCAGAGCGACGTGCTGGGTGCTGCGCTGCAGAGCGATGCGCTGGGCGCTGCACTGCAGAGTTATGTGCTGGATGCTGTGCTGCAGAGCGATGTGCTGGGTGCTATGCAGCAGAGCGATGCACTGGGTGCAATTGTGCTGGGTGCTGCGCTGCAGAGCAATGTGCTGGGTGCTGCGCTGCAGAGCGATGTGCTGGGTGCTGTGCTGCAGAGCGTTGTGCTGAGTGCTGTGCTGCACAGCGATGCGCTGGGTGCTATACTGCAGAGCGATGCGCTGGGTGATGCGCTGCAGAGCGATGCACTGGGAGCTGCGCTGCAGAGCGATGCGCTGGGTGCAGCGCTGCAGAGCGATGCGCTGGGTGCTGCTCTGCAGAGCGATGCGCTGGGTGTTGAGCTGCAGAGCAATGCGCTGGGTGCTGTGCTGCAGAACGATGTGCTGGGTGCTGCGCTGCAGAGCGATGTGCTGGGTGCTGTGCTGCAGAGCGATGTGCTGGGTGCTGCGCTGCAGAGCGATGCGCTGGGTGCTATACTGCAGAGCGATGTGCTGGGTGCTGCGCTGCAGAGCGATGCGCTGGGTGATGCGCTGCAGAGCGATGCGCTGGGTGCTGTGCTGCAGAGCGATGTGCTGGGTGCTGCAGAGCGATGTGCTGGGTGCTATACTGCAGAGCGATGCGCTGGGTGCTTTGCTGCAGAGAGATGTGCTGGGTGCTGTGCTGCAGAGCGATGCGCTGGGTGCTGTGCTGCAGAGCGATGCGCTGGGTGCTGCAGAGCGATGTGCTGGGTGCTATTTTGCAGAGCGATGTGCTGGGTGCTATACTGCAGAGCGATGCGCTGGGTGCTGTGCTGCAGAGCGATGTGCTGGGTGCTGTGCTGCAGAGCGATATGCTGGGTGCTGCAGAGCGATGTGCTGGGTGCTATTTTGCAGAGCGATGTGCTGGGTGCTATACTGCAGAGCGATGCGCTGGGTGCTATACTGCAGAGCGATGCGCTAGGTGCTATACTGCAGAGCGATGCGCTGGGTGCTGCAGAGCGATGTGCTGGGTGCTATATTGCAGAGCGATGCGCTGGGTGCTATACTGCAGAGCGATGTGCTGGGTGCTATACTGCAGAGCGATGCACTGGGTGCTGTGCTGCAGAGCGATGTGCTGGGTGCTGTGCTGCAGAGCGATGCGCTTGGTGCTGCAGAGCGATGTGCTGGGTGCTATATTGCAGAGCGATGCGCTGGGTGCTATACTGAAGAGCGATGCGCTGGGTGCTATACTGCAGAGCGATGTGCTGGGTGCGGCGCTGCAGAGCGATGCGCTGGGTATGGCGCTGCAGAGCGATGTGCTGGGTGCTGTGCTGCAGAGCAATGTGCTGGGTGCTGTGCTGCAGAGCGACGTGCTGGGTGCTGTGCTGCAGAGCGCTGCGCTGGGTTCTGCACTGCAGAGTTATGTGCTGGATGCTGTGCTGCAGAGCGATGTGCTGGGTGCTATGCAGCAGAGCGATGCACTGGGTGCTATTGTGCTGGGTGCTGCACTGCAGAGCAATGTGCTGGGTGTTGCGCTGCAGAGCAATGTGCTGGGTGCTGCGCTGCAGAGCGATGTGCTGGGTGCTGTGCTGCAGAGCGTTGTGCTGAGTGCTGTGCTGCAGAGCGATGCGCTGGGTGCTATACTGCAGAGCGATGCGCTGGGTGATGCGCTGCAGAGCGATGCACTGGGAGCTGCGCTGCAGAGCGATGCGCTGGGTGCAGCGCTGCAGAGCGATGCGCTGGGTGCTGAGCTGCAGAGCAATGCGCTGGGTGCTGTGCTGCAGAACGATGTGCTGGGTGCTGCGCTGCAGAGCGATGTGCTGGGTGCTGTGCTGCAGAGCGATGTGCTGCGCTGCAGAGCGATGCGCTGGGTGCTATACTGCAGAGCGATGTGCTGGGTGCTGCGCTGCAGAGCGATGCGCTGGGTGATGCGCTGCAGAGCGATGCGCTGGGTGCTGTGCTGCAGAGCGATGTGCTGGGTGCTGCAGAGCGATGTGCTGGGTGCTATACTGCAGAGCGATGCGCTGGGTGCTTTGCTGCAGAGAGATGTGCTGGGTGCTGTGCTGCAGAGCGATGCGCTGGGTGCTGTGCTGCAGAGCGATGCGCTGGGTGCTGCAGAGCGATGTGCTGGGTGCTATTTTGCAGAGCGATGTGCTGGGTGCTATACTGCAGAGCGATGCGCTGGGTGCTGTGCTGCAGAGCGATGTGCTGGGTGCTGTGCTGCAGAGTGATGCGCTGGGTGCTGCAGAGCGATGTGCTGGGTGCTAAATTGCAGAGCAATGCGCTGGGTGCTATACTGCAGAGCGATGCGCTGGGTGCTATACTGCAGAGCGATGCGCTGGGTGCTATACTGCAGAGCGATGCACTGGGTGCTGCGCTGCAGAGCGATGTGCTGGGTGCTGCGCTGCAGAGAGATGCGCTGGGTGCTGTGCTGCAGAGCAATGTGCTGGGTGATGCGCTGCAGAGCGATGCGCTGGGTGTGGCGCTGCAGAGCGATGCGCTGGGCGCTGTGCTGCAGAGCAATGTGCTGGGTGCTGTGCTGCAGAGCGACGTGCTGGCTGCTGCGCTGCAGAGCGATGCGCTGGGTGCTGCACTGCAGAGTTATGTGCTGGATGCTGTGCTGCAGAGCGATGTGCTAGGTGCTCTGCAGCAGAGCGATGCGCTGGGTGCTATTGTGCTGGGTGCTGCGCTGCAGAGCAATGTGCTGGGAGTTGCGCTGCAGAGCAATGTGCTGGGTGCTGCGCTGCAGAGCGATGTGCTGGGTGCTGCACTGCAGAGCGATGTGCTGAGTGCTGTGCTGTAGAGCGATGCGCTGGGTGCTATACTGCAGAGCGATGTGCTGGGTGCTGCGCTGCAGAGCGCTGGGTGCTGCGCTGCAGAGCGATGTGCTATACTGCAGAGCGATGTGCTGGGTGCTGCGCTGCAGAGCGATGCGCTGGGTGATGCGCTGCAGAGCGATGCGCTGGGTGCTGTGCTGCAGAGCGATGTGCTGGGTGCTGCAGAGCGATATGCTGGGTGCTGTGCTGCAGAGCGATGCGCTGGGTGCTATACTGCAGAGCGATGCGCTGGGTGTTGCAGAGCGATGTGCTGGGTGCTATATTGCAGAGCGATGCGCTGGGTGCTATACTGCAGAGCGATGCGCTGGGTGCTGTGCTGCAGAGCGATGTGCTGGGTGCTGTGCTGCAGAGTGATGCGCTGGGTGCTGCAGAGCGATGTGCTGGGTGCTAAATTGCAGAGCAATGCGCTGGGTGCTATACTGCAGAGCGATGCGCTGGGTGCTATACTGCAGAGCGATGCGCTGGGTGCTATACTGCAGAGCGATGCACTGGGTGCTGCGCTGCAGAGCGATGTGCTGGGTGCTGCGCTGCAGAGAGATGCGCTGGGTGCTGTGCTGCAGAGCAATGTGCTGGGTGCTGTGCTGCAGAGCGATGCGCTGGGTGCTATACTGCAGAGCGATGCGCTGGGTGCTGCAGAGCGATGTGCTGGGTGCTATATTGCAGAGCGATGCGCTGGGTGCTATACTGCAGAGCGATGCGCTGGGTGCTATACTGCAGAGCGATGCGCTGGGTGCTGCAGAGCGATGTGCTGGGTGCTATATTGCAGAGCGATGCGCTGGGTGCTATACTGCAGAGCGATGTGCTGGGTGCTATACTGCAGAGCGATGCGCTGGGTGCTGTGCTGCAGAGCGATGTGCTGGGTGCTGTGCTGCAGAGCGATGCGCTTGGTGCTGCAGAGCGATGTGCTGGGTGCTATATTGCAGAGCGATGCGCTGGGTGCTATACTGAAGAGCGATGCGCTGGGTGCTATACTGCAGAGCGATGTGCTGGGTGCGGCGCTGCAGAGCGATGCGCTGGGTATGGCGCTGCAGAGTGATGTGCTGGGTGCTGTGCTGCAGAGCAAAGTGCTGGGTGCTGTGCTGCAGAGCGACGTGCTGGGTGCTGCGCTGCAGAGCGATGCGCTGGGCGCTGCACTGCAGAGTTATGTGCTGGATGCTGTGCTGCAGAGCGCTGCGCTGGGTGCTATGCAGCAGAGCGATGCACTGGGTGCTATTGTGCTGGGTGCTGCGCTGCAGAGCAATGTGCTGGGTGTTGCGCTGCAGAGCAATGTGCTGGGTGCTGCGCTGCAGAGCGATGTGCTGGGTGCTGTGCTGCAGAGCGTTGTGCTGAGTGCTGTGCTGCAGAGCGATGCGCTGGGTGCTATACTGCAGAGCGATGAGCTGGGTGATGCGCTGCAGAGCGATGCACTGGGAGCTGCGCTGCAGAGCGATGCGCTGGGTGCAGCGCTGCAGAGCGATGCGCTGGGTGCTTTACTGCAGAGCGATGTGCTGGGTGCTGCGCTGCAGAGCGATGCGCTGGGCGCTGCACTGCAGAGTTATGTGCTGGATGCTGTGCTGCAGAGCGACGTGCTGGGTGCTGCGCTGCAGAGCGATGCGCTGGGCGCTGCACTGCAGAGTTATGTGCTGGATGCTGTGCTGCAGAGCGATGTGCTGGGTGCTATGCAGCAGAGCGATGCACTGGGTGCTATTGTGCTGGGTGCTGCGCTGCAGAGCAATGTGCTGGGTGTTGCGCTGCAGAGCAATGTGCTGGGTGCTGCGCTGCAGAGCGATGTGCTGGGTGCTGTGCTGCAGAGCGTTGTGCTGAGTGCTGTGCTGCAGAGCGATGCGCTGGGTGCTATACTGCAGAGCGATGAGCTGGGTGATGCGCTGCAGAGCGATGCACTGGGAGCTGCGCTGCAGAGCGATGCGCTGGGTGCTGCTCTGAAGAGCGATGCGCTGGGTGCTGAGCTGCAGAGCGATGCGCTGGGTGCTGTGCTGCAGAGCGATGTGCTGGGTGCTACGCTGCAGAGCGATGCGCTGGGTGATGCGCTGCAGAGCGATGCGCTGGGTGCTGTGCTGCAGAGCGATGCGCTGGGTGCTGCAGAGCGATGTGCTGGGTGCTGTGCTGCAGAGCGATGCGCTGGGTGCTATACTGCAGAGCGATGCGCTGGGTGCTGCAGAGCGATGTGCTGGGTGCTATATTGCAGAGCGATGTGCTGGGTGCTATACTGCAGAGCGATGCGCTGGATGCTGTGCTGCAGAGCGATGTGCTGGCGGCTGTGCTGCAGAGCGATGCGCTTGGTGCTGCAGAGCGATGTGCTGGGTGCTATATTGCAGAGCGATGCGCTGGGTGCTATACTGAAGAGCGATGCGCTGGGTGCTATACTGCAGAGCGATGTGCTGGGTGCTGCGCTGCAGAGCGATGCGCTGGGTTGTGGCGCTGCAGAGCGATGTGCTGGGCGCTGTGCTGCAGAGCAATGTGCTGGGTGCTGTGCTGCAGAGCGACGTGCTGGGTGCTGCGCTGCAGAGCGATGCGCTGGGTGCTGCACTGCAGAGTTATGTGCTGGATGCTGTGCTGCAGAGCGCTGCGCTGGGTGCTGCACTGCAGAGTTATGTGCTGGATTCTGTGCTGCAGAGCGATGTGCTGGGTGCTATGCAGCAGACCGATGCGCTGGGTGCTATTGTGCTGGGTGCTGCGCTGCAGAGCAATGTGCTGGGTGTTGCGCTGCAGAGCAATGTGCTGGGTGCTGCACTGCAGAGCGATGTGCTGGGTGCTGTGCTGCAGAGCGATGTGCTGAGTGCTGTGCTGCAGAGCGATGCGCTGGGTGCTATACTGCAGAGCGATGTGCTGGGTGCTGCGCTGCAGAGTGCTGGGTTCTGCGCTGCAGATCGATGCGCTGGGTGATGCGCTGCAGAGCGATGCACTGGGTGCTGCGCTGCAGAGCGATGCGCTGGGTGCAGCGCTGCAGAGCGATGCGCTGGGTGCTGCTCTGCAGAGCGATGCGCTGGGTGCTGAGCTGCAGAGCGATGCGCTGGGTGCTGTGCTGCAGAGCGATGTGCTGGGTGCTGTGCTGCAGAGCGTTGTGCTGAGTGCTGTGCTGCAGAGCGATGCGCTGGGTGCTATACTGCAGAGCGATGAGCTGGGTGATGCGCTGCAGAGCGATGCACTGGGAGCTGCGCTGCAGAGCGATGCGCTGGGTGCAGCGCTGCAGAGCGATGCGCTGGGTGCTTTACTGCAGAGCGATGTGCTGGGTGCTGCGCTGCAGAGCGATGCGCTGGGCGCTGCACTGCAGAGTTATGTGCTGGATGCTGTGCTGCAGAGCGACGTGCTGGGTGCTGCGCTGCAGAGCGATGCGCTGGGCGCTGCACTGCAGAGTTATGTGCTGGATGCTGTGCTGCAGAGCGATGTGCTGGGTGCTATGCAGCAGAGCGATGCACTGGGTGCTATTGTGCTGGGTGCTGCGCTGCAGAGCAATGTGCTGGGTGTTGCGCTGCAGAGCAATGTGCTGGGTGCTGCGCTGCAGAGCGATGTGCTGGGTGCTGTGCTGCAGAGCGTTGTGCTGAGTGCTGTGCTGCAGAGCGATGCGCTGGGTGCTATACTGCAGAGCGATGAGCTGGGTGATGCGCTGCAGAGCGATGCACTGGGAGCTGCGCTGCAGAGCGATGCGCTGGGTGCTGCTCTGCAGAGCGATGCGCTGGGTGCTGAGCTGCAGAGCGATGCGCTGGGTGCTGTGCTGCAGAGCGATGTGCTGGGTGCTACGCTGCAGAGCGATGCGCTGGGTGATGCGCTGCAGAGCGATGCGCTGGGTGCTGTGCTGCAGAGCGATGCGCTGGGTGCTGCAGAGCGATGTGCTGGGTGCTGTGCTGCAGAGCGATGCGCTGGGTGCTATACTGCAGAGCGATGCGCTGGGTGCTGCAGAGCGATGTGCTGGGTGCTATATTGCAGAGCGATGTGCTGGGTGCTATACTGCAGAGCGATGCGCTGGATGCTGTGCTGCAGAGCGATGTGCTGGCGGCTGTGCTGCAGAGCGATGCGCTTGGTGCTGCAGAGCGATGTGCTGGGTGCTATATTGCAGAGCGATGCGCTGGGTGCTATACTGAAGAGCGATGCGCTGGGTGCTATACTGCAGAGCGATGTGCTGGGTGCTGCGCTGCAGAGTGATGCGCTGGGTTGTGGCGCTGCAGAGCGATGTGCTGGGCGCTGTGCTGCAGAGCAATGTGCTGGGTGCTGTGCTGCAGAGCGACGTGCTGGGTGCTGCGCTGCAGAGCGATGCGCTGGGTGCTGCACTGCAGAGTTATGTGCTGGATGCTGTGCTGCAGAGCGCTGCGCTGGGTGCTGCACTGCAGAGTTATGTGCTGGATTCTGTGCTGCAGAGCGATGTGCTGGGTGCTATGCAGCAGACCGATGCGCTGGGTGCTATTGTGCTGGGTGCTGCGCTGCAGAGCAATGTGCTGGGTGTTGCGCTGCAGAGCAATGTGCTGGGTGCTGCACTGCAGAGCGATGTGCTGGGTGCTGTGCTGCAGAGCGATGTGCTGAGTGCTGTGCTGCAGAGCGATGCGCTGGGTGCTATACTGCAGAGCGATGTGCTGGGTGCTGCGCTGCAGAGTGCTGGGTTCTGCGCTGCAGATCGATGCGCTGGGTGATGCGCTGCAGAGCGATGCACTGGGTGCTGCGCTGCAGAGCGATGCGCTGGGTGCAGCGCTGCAGAGCGATGCGCTGGGTGCTGCTCTGCAGAGCGATGCGCTGGGTGCTGAGCTGCAGAGCGATGCGCTGGGTGCTGTGCTGCAGAACGATGTGCTGGGTGATGCGCTGCAGAGCGATGTGCTGGGTGCTGCGCTGCAGAGCGATGTGCTGAGTGCTGTGCTGCAGAGCGATGTGCTGGGTGCTGCGCTGCAGAGCGATGTGCTGGGTGATGCGCTGCAGAGCGATGCGCTGGGTGCTGTGCTGCAGAGCGATGCGCTGGGTGCTGCAGAGCGGTGTGCTGGGTGCTGTGCTGCAGAGCGATGCGCTGGGTGCTATACTGCAGAGCGATGCGCTGGGTGCTGCAGAGCGATGTGCTGGGTGCTATATTGCAGAGCGATGTGCTGGGTGCTATACTGCAGAGCGATGCGCTGGGTGCTGTGCTGCAGAGCGATGTGCTGGGTGCTGTGCTGCAGAGCGATGCGCTTGGTGCTGCAGAGCGATGTGCTGGGTGCTATATTGCAGAGCGATGCGCTGGGTGCTATACTGAAGAGCGATGCGCTGGGTGCTATACTGCAGAGCGATGTGCTGGGTGCTGCGCTGCAGAGCGATGCGCTGGGGGTGCTATACTGCAGAGCGATGTGCTGGGCCCTGTGCTGCAGAGCAATGTGCTGGGTGCTGTGCTGCAGAGCGACGTGCTGGGTGCTGCGCTGCAGAGCGATGCGCTGGGTGCTGCACTGCAGAGTTATGTGCTGGATGCTGTGCTGCAGAGCGCTGCGCTGGGTGCTGCACTGCAGAGTTATGTGCTGGATGCTGTGCTGCAGAGCGATGTGCTGGGTGCTATGCAGCAGAGCGATGCGCTGGGTGCTATTGTGCTGGGTGCTGCGCTGCAGAGCAATGTGCTGGGTGCTATACTGCAGAGCGATGTGCTGGGTGCTGCGCTGCAGAGCGCTGGGTTCTGCGCTGCAGATCGATGCGCTGGGTGATGCGCTGCAGAGCGATGCGCTGGGTGCTGCGCTGCAGAGCGATGCGCTGGGTGCAGCGCTGCAGAGCGATGCGCTGGGTGCTGCTCTGCAGAGCGATGCCCTGGGTGCTGAGCTGCAGAGCGATGCGCTGGGTGCTGTGCTGCAGAACGATGTGCTGGGTGCTGTGCTGCAGAACGATGTGCTGGGTGCTGCGCTGCAGAGCGATGCGCTTGGTGCTGCAAAGCGATGTGCTGGGTGCTATATTGCAGAGCGATGTGCTTGGTGCTATACTGCAGAGCGATGCGCTGGGTGCTGTGCTGCAGAGCGATGTGCTGGGTGCTGTGCTGCAGAGCGATGCGCTTGGTGCTGCAGAGCGATGTGCTGGGTGCTATATTGCAGAGCAATGCGCTGGGTGCTATACTGCAGAGCGATGCGCTGGGTGCTATACTGCAGAGCGATGCGCTGGGTGCTATACTGCAGAGCGATGCGCTGGGTGCTATGCTGCAGAGCGATGTGCTGGGTGCTGCGCTGCAGAGCGATGCACTGGGCGCTGTGCTGCAGAGCAATGTGCTGGGTGCTGTGCTGCAGAGCGACGTGCTGGGTGCTGCGCTGCAGAGCGATGCGCTGGGTGCTGCACTGCAGAGTTATGTGCTGGATGCTGTGCTGAGGAGCAATGCGCTGGGTGTGGCACTGCAGAGCGATGCACTGGGCGCTGTGCTGCAGAGCAATGTGCTGAGTGCTGTGCTGCAGAGCGACGTGCTGGGTGCTGCGCTGCAGAGCGATGTGCTAGATGCTGTGCTGCAGAGCGATGTGCTGGGTGCTGCGCTGCAGAGCGATGCGCTGGGTGCTATACTGCAGAGCGATGTGCTGGGTGCTGCGCTGCAGAGCGATGCGCTGGGTGATGCGCTGCAGAGCGATGCGCTGGGTGCTGTGCTGCAGAGCGATGCGCTGGGTGCTGCAGAGCGATGTGCTGGGTGCTATACTGCAGAGTGATGCGCTGGGTGCTTTGCTGCAGAGAGATGTGCTGGGTGCTGTGCTGCAGAGCGATGCGCTGGGTGCTGTGCTGCAGAGCGATGCGCTGGGTGCTGCAGAGCGATGTGCTGGGTGCTATATTGCAGAGCGATGTGCTGGGTGCTATACTCTAGAGCGATGTGCTGGGTGCTGTGCTGCAGAGCGATGTGTTGGGTGCTGTGCTGCAGAGTGATGCGCTGGGTGCTATATTGCAGAGCAATGCGCTGGGTGCTATACTGCAGAGCGATGCGCTGGGTGCTATACTGCAGAGCGATGCGCTGGGTGCTATACTGCAGAGCGATGCGCTGGGTGCTATACTGCAGAGCGATGCGCTGGGTGCTGTGCTGCAGAGCGATGTGCTGGGTGCTGTGCTGCAGAGCGATGCGCTGGGGGCTGTGCTGCAGAGCGATGTGCTGGGTGCTCTGCAGCAGAGCGATGCGCTGGGTGCTATTGTGCTGGGTGCTGCGCTGCAGAGCAATGTGCTGGGAGTTGCGCTGCAGAGCAATGTGCTGGGTGCTGCGCTGCAGAGCGATGTGCTGAGTGCTGTGCTGCAGAGCGATGCGCTGGGTGCTATACTGCAGAGCGATGTGCTGGGTGCTGCGCTGCAGAGCGCTGGGTGCTGTGCTGCAGAGCGATGCGCTGGGTACTGCGCTGCAGAGCGATGCACTGGGTGCTGCGCTGCAGAGCGATGCGCTGGGTGATGCGCTGCAGAGCGATGCGCTGGGTGCTGTGCTGCAGAGCGATGCGCTGGGTGCTGCAGAGCGATATGCTGGGTGCTATACTGCAGAGCGATTCGCTAGGTGCTTTGCTGCAGAGAGATGTGCTGGGTGCTGTGCTGCAGAGCGATGCGCTGGGTGCTATACTGCAGAGCGATGCACTGGGTGCTGCAGAGCGATGTGCTGGGTGCTATATTGCAGAGCGATGTGCTGGGTGCTATACTGCAGAGCGATGCGCTGGGTGCTGTGCTGCAGAGCGATGTGCTGGGTGCTGTGCTGCAGAGCGATGCGCTTGGTGCTGCAGAGCGATGTGCTGGGTGCTATATTGCAGAGCGATGCGCTGGGTGCTATACTGAAGAGCGATGTGCTGGGTGCTATACTGCAGAGCGATGTGCTTGGTGCTGCGCTGCAGAGCGATGTGCTGGGTGTGGCGCTGCAGAGCGATGTGCTGGGTGCTGTGCTGCAGAGCGATGCGCTGGGTGCTGCAGAGCGATGTGCTGGGTGCTGTGCTGCAGAGCGATGCGCTGGGTGCTATACTGCAGAGCGATGCGCTGGGTGCTGCAGAGCGATGTGCTGGGTGCTATATTGCAGAGCGATGTGCTGGGTGCTGTGCTGCAGAGCGATGTGCTGGGTGCTGTGCTGCAGAGCGATGCGCTTGGTGCTGCAGAGCGATGTGCTGGGTGCTATATTGCAGAGCGATGCGCTGGGTGCTATACTGAAGAGCGATGCGCTGGGTGCTATACTGCAGAGCGATGTGCTGGGTGCTGCGCTGCAGAGCGATGCGCTGGGGGTGGCGCTGCAGAGCGATGTGCTGGGCCCTGTGCTGCAGAGCAATGTGCTGGGTGCTGTGCTGCAGAGCGACGTGCTGGGTGCTGCGCTGCAGAGCGATGCGCTGGGTGCTGCACTGCAGAGTTATGTGCTGGATGCTGTGCTGCAGAGCGATGTGCTGGGTGCTATGCAGCAGAGCGATGCGCTGGGTGCTATTGTGCTGGGTGCTGCGCTGCAGAGCAATGTGCTGGGTGCTATACTGCAGAGCGATGTGCTGGGTGCTGCGCTGCAGAGCGCTGGGTTCTGCGCTGCAGATCGATGCGCTGGGTGATGCGCTGCAGAGCGATGCACTGGGTGCTGCGCTGCAGAGCGATGCGCTGGGTGCAGCGCTGCAGAGCGATGCGCTGGGTGCTGCTCTGCAGAGCGATGCCCTGGGTGCTGAGCTGCAGAGCGATGCGCTGGGTGCTGTGCTGCAGAACGATGTGCTGGGTGCTGCGCTGCAGAGCGATGCGCTGGGTGCTATACTGCAGAGCGATGTGCTGGGTGCTGCGCTGCAGAGCGATGCGCTGGGTGATGCGCTGCAGAGCGATGCGCTGGGTGCTGTGCTGCAGAGCGATGCGCTGGGTGCTGCAGAGCGATGTGCTGGGTGCTATACTGCAGAGTGATGCGCTGGGTGCTTTGCTGCAGAGAGATGTGCTGGGTGCTGTGCTGCAGAGCGATGCGCTGGGTGCTGTGCTGCAGAGCGATGCGCTGGGTGCTGCAGAGCGATGTGCTGGGTGCTATATTGCAGAGCGATGTGCTGGGTGCTATACTCTAGAGCGATGTGCTGGGTGCTGTGCTGCAGAGCGATGTGTTGGGTGCTGTGCTGCAGAGTGATGCGCTGGGTGCTATATTGCAGAGCAATGCGCTGGGTGCTATACTGCAGAGCGATGCGCTGGGTGCTATACTGCAGAGCGATGCGCTGGGTGCTATACTGCAGAGCGATGCGCTGGGTGCTATACTGCAGAGCGATGCGCTGGGTGCTGTGCTGCAGAGCGATGTGCTGGGTGCTGTGCTGCAGAGCGATGCGCTGGGGGCTGTGCTGCAGAGCGATGTGCTGGGTGCTCTGCAGCAGAGCGATGCGCTGGGTGCTATTGTGCTGGGTGCTGCGCTGCAGAGCAATGTGCTGGGAGTTGCGCTGCAGAGCAATGTGCTGGGTGCTGCGCTGCAGAGCGATGTGCTGAGTGCTGTGCTGCAGAGCGATGCGCTGGGTGCTATACTGCAGAGCGATGTGCTGGGTGCTGCGCTGCAGAGCGCTGGGTGCTGTGCTGCAGAGCGATGCGCTGGGTACTGCGCTGCAGAGCGATGCACTGGGTGCTGCGCTGCAGAGCGATGCGCTGGGTGATGCGCTGCAGAGCGATGCGCTGGGTGCTGTGCTGCAGAGCGATGCGCTGGGTGCTGCAGAGCGATATGCTGGGTGCTATACTGCAGAGCGATTCGCTAGGTGCTTTGCTGCAGAGAGATGTGCTGGGTGCTGTGCTGCAGAGCGATGCGCTGGGTGCTATACTGCAGAGCGATGCACTGGGTGCTGCAGAGCGATGTGCTGGGTGCTATATTGCAGAGCGATGTGCTGGGTGCTATACTGCAGAGCGATGCGCTGGGTGCTGTGCTGCAGAGCGATGTGCTGGGTGCTGTGCTGCAGAGCGATGCGCTTGGTGCTGCAGAGCGATGTGCTGGGTGCTATATTGCAGAGCGATGCGCTGGGTGCTATACTGAAGAGCGATGTGCTGGGTGCTATACTGCAGAGCGATGTGCTGGGTGCTGCGCTGCAGAGCGATGTGCTGGGTGTGGCGCTGCAGAGCGATGCGCTGGGTGCTGTGCTGCAGAGCGATGCGCTGGGTGCTGCAGAGCGATGTGCTGGGTGCTGTGCTGCAGAGCGATGCGCTGGGTGCTATACTGCAGAGCGATGCGCTGGGTGCTGCAGAGCGATGTGCTGGGTGCTATATTGCAGAGCGATGTGCTGGGTGCTGTGCTGCAGAGCGATGTGCTGGGTGCTGTGCTGCAGAGCGATGCGCTTGGTGCTGCAGAGCGATGTGCTGGGTGCTATATTGCAGAGCGATGCGCTGGGTGCTATACTGAAGAGCGATACGCTGGGTGCTATACTGCAGAGCGATGTGCTGGGTGCTGCGCTGCAGAGCGATGCGCTGGGGGTGGCGCTGCAGAGCGATGTGCTGGGCCCTGTGCTGCAGAGCAATGTGCTGGGTGCTGTGCTGCAGAGCGACGTGCTGGGTGCTGCGCTGCAGAGCGATGCGCTGGGTGCTGCACTGCAGAGTTATGTGCTGGATGCTGTGCTGCAGAGCGATGTGCTGGGTGCTATGCAGCAGAGCGATGCGCTGGGTGCTATTGTGCTGGGTGCTGCGCTGCAGAGCAATGTGCTGGGTGCTATACTGCAGAGCGATGTGCTGGGTGCTGCGCTGCAGAGCGCTGGGTTCTGCGCTGCAGATCGATGCGCTGGGTGATGCGCTGCAGAGCGATGCACTGGGTGCTGCGCTGCAGAGCGATGCGCTGGGTGCAGCGCTGCAGAGCGATGCGCTGGGTGCTGCTCTGCAGAGCGATGCCCTGGGTGCTGAGCTGCAGAGCGATGCGCTGGGTGCTGTGCTGCAGAACGATGTGCTGGGTGCTGTGCTGCAGAACGATGTGCTGGGTGCTGCGCTGCAGAGCGATGCGCTGGGTGCTGCAAAGCGATGTGCTGGGTGCTATATTGCAGAGCGATGTGCTTGGTGCTATACTGCAGAGCGATGCGCTGGGTGCTGTGCTGCAGAGCGATGTGCTGGGTGCTGTGCTGCAGAGCGATGCGCTTGGTGCTGCAGAGCGATGTGCTGGGTGCTATATTGCAGAGCAATGCGCTGGGTGCTATACTGCAGAGCGATGCGCTGGGTGCTATACTGCAGAGCGATGCGCTGGGTGCTATACTGCAGAGCGATGCGCTGGGTGCTATGCTGCAGAGCGATGTGCTGGGTGCTGCGCTGCAGAGCGATGCGCTGGGCGCTGTGCTGCAGAGCAATGTTCTGGGTGCTGTGCTGCAGAGCGACGTGCTGGGTGCTGCGCTGCAGAGCGATGCGCTGGGTGCTGCACTGCAGAGTTATGTGCTGGATGCTGTGCTGAGGAGCAATGCGCTGGGTGTGGCGCTGCAGAGCGATGCACTGGGCGCTGTGCTGCAGAGCAATGTGCTGAGTGCTGTGCTGCAGAGCGACGTGCTGGGTGCTGCGCTGCAGAGCGATGTGCTAGATGCTGTGCTGCAGAGCGATGTGCTGGGTGCTGCGCTGCAGAGCGATGCGCTGGGTGCTATACTGCAGAGCGATGTGCTGGGTGCTGCGCTGCAGAGCGCTGGGTTCTGCGCTGCAGAGCGATGCGCTGGGTGATGCGCTGCAGAGCGATGAGCTGGGTGTGGTGCTGCAGAGCGATGCGCTGGGCGTTGTGTTGCAGAGCAATGTGCTGGGTGCTGTGCTGCAGAGCGACGTGCTGGGTGCTGCGCTGCAGAGCGATGCGCTGGGTGCTGCACTGCAGAGTTATGTGCTGGATGCTGTGCTGCAGAGCGATGTGCTGGGTGCTATGCAGCAGAGCGATGCGCTGGGTGCTATTGTGCTGGGTGCTGCGCTGCAGAGCAATGTGGTGGGTGTTGCGCTGCAGAGCGATGTGCTGGGTGCTGCGCTGCAGAGCGATGTGCTGAGTGCTGTGCTGCAGAGCGATGCGCTGGGTGCTATACTGCAGAGCGATGTGCTGGGTGCTGCGCTGCAGAGCGCTGGGTGCTGCGCTGCAGAGCGATGCGCTGGGTGCTGTGCTGCAGAGCGATGCACTGGGTGCTGTGCTACAGAGCGATGCGCTGGGTGCTGCGCTGCAGAGCGATGCGCTAGGTGCTGAGCTGCAGAGCGATGCGCTGGGTGCTGCGCTGCAGAGCGATGCACTGGGTGCTGCAAAGCGATGTGCTGGGTGCTGCGCTGCAGAGCGATGCGCTGGGTGCTGCGCTGCAGAGCGATGCGCTGGGTGCTGCGCTGCAGAGCGATGCGCTGGGTGCTTTACTGCAGAGCGATGTGCTGGGTGCTGCGCTGCAGAGCAATGTGCTGGGTGCTGTGCTGCAGAGCGATGCGCTGGGTGCTATACTGCAGAGTGATGCAATGGGTGCTGCGCTGCAGAGAGATGCACTGGTGCTGCGCAGCAGAGCGATGCGCTCGTCGCTGGGCTGCAGAGCGATGCGCTGGGTGCTGCGCTGCAGAGCGATGCGCTGGGTACTGCGCTGCAGAGCGATGCGCTGGATGCTGCAAAGCGATGTGCTGGGTGCTATATTGCAGAGCGATGTGCTGGGTGCTATACTGCAGAGCGATGCGCTGGGTGCTGTGCTGCAGAGCGATGTGCTGGGTGCTGTGCTGCAGAGCGATGCGCTTGGTGCTGCAGAGCGATGTGCTGGGTGCTATATTGCAGAGCAATGCGCTGGGTGCTATACTGCAGAGTGATGCGCTGGGTGCTATACTGTAGAGCGATGCGCTGGGTGCTGCGCTGCAGAGCGATGCGCTGGGTGTGGCGCTGCAGAGCGATGCGCTGGGCGTTGTGTTGCAGAGCAATGTGCTGGGTGCTGTGCTTCAGAGCGACGTGTTGGGTGCTGCGCTGCAGAGCGATGCGCTGGGTGCTGCACTGCAGAGTTATGTGCTGGATGCTGTGCTGCAGAGCGATGTGCTGGGTGCTATGCAGCAGAGCGATGCGCTGGGTGCTATTGTGCTGGGTGCTGCGCTGCAGAGCAATGTGCTAGATGCTGTGGTGCAGAGCGATGTGCTGCAAAGCGATGTGCTGGGTGCTGTGCTGCAGAGCGATGTGGTGGGTGCTATACTCCAGAGCGATGCGCTGGGTGCTGCGCTGCAGAGCGATGTGGTGGGTGCTATACTCCAGAGCGATGCGCTGGGTGCTGCGCTGCAGAGCGATGTGCTGCAGAGCGATGCGCTGGGTGCTGCGCTGTAGAGCGATGTGCTGGGTGCTGTGCTGCAGAGCGATGTGCTAGATGCTGTGGTGCAGAGCGATGCGCTGGGTGCTGCAGAGCGATGTGCTCGGTGCTGCACTGCAAAGCTATGTGCTGGGTGCTGTACTGCAGAGCGATGTGCTGGGTGCTATACTGCAGAGCGATGCGCTGGGTGCCATGCTGCAGAGCGATGTGCTGGGTGCTATACTGCAGAGCGATGCGCTGGGTGCTGTGCTGCAGAGCGATGTGCTGGGTGCTACTCTGCAGAGCGATGTGCTTGGTGCTGTGCTGCAGAGCGATGTGCTGGGTGCTGCGCTGCAGAGCGATGCGCTGGGTGCTGCGCTGGGTGCTGCGCTGCAGAGTTATGTGCTGGGTGCTGTGTGGCAGAACGATGCGCTGGGTGCTATTGTGCTGGGTGCTGCGCTGCAGAGCAATGTGCTGGGTGTTGCACTGCAGAGCAATGTGCTGGGTGCTGCGCTGCAGAGCGATGTGCTGGGTGCTGCGCTGCAGAGCGATGTGCTGAGTGCTGTGCTGCAGAGCGATGCGCTGGGTGCTATACTGCAGAGCGATGTGCTGGGTGCTGCACTGATGAGCGATGCGCTGGGTGCTGCGCTGCAGAGCGATGCGCTGGGTGCTGCAAAGCGATGTGCTGGGTGCTGTGCTGCAGAGCGATGTGCTGGGTACTGCGCTGCAGAGCGATGCGCTGGGTGCTGTGCTGCAGAGTTATGTTCTGGGTGCTGTGCTGCAGAGCGATGTGCTGGGTGCTATGCGGCAGAGCGATGCGCTGGGTGCTATTGTGCTGGGTGCTGCGCTGCAGAGCAATGTGCTGGGTGTTGTGCTGCAGAGCAATGTGCTGGTTGCTGCGCTGCAGAGCGATGTGCTGTGTGCTGCGCTGCAGAGCGCTGGGTGCTGCGCTGCAGAGCGATGCGCCGGGTGCTGCGCTGCAGAGCGATGCACTGGGTGCTGTGCTGCAGAGCGATGCGCTGGGTGCTGCAAAGCGATGTACTGGGTGCTGTGCTGCAGAGCGATGTTCTGGGTGCTGCGCTGCAGAGCGATGCGCTGGGTGCTGCAAAGCGATGTACTGGGTGCTGCGCTGCAGAGCGATGCGCTGGGTGCTGCAGAGCGATGTGCTGAGTGCTGCGCTGCAGAGCGATGCGCTGGGTGCTATACTGCAGAGCGATGTGCTGGTGCTGCACAGCAGAGCGATGCGCTTGTCGCTGGGCTGCAGAGCGATGTGCCGGGTACTGCGCTGCAGAGCGATGCGCTGGTTGCTGCGCTGCAGAGCGATGCGCTGGGTGCTGTGCTGCAGAGCGATGCGCTGGGTGCTATACTGCAGAGCGATGCACTGGGTGCTATACTGCAGAGTGATGTGCTGGGTGCTGCGCTGCAGAGCGATGTGCTGGGTGCTGTGCTGCAGAGCGATGTGCTAGATGCTGTGGTGCAGAGCGATGCGCTGGGTGCTGCAGAGCGATGTGCTGGGTGCTGCACTGCAAAGCTATGTGCTGGGTGCTGCGCTGCAGAGCGATGCTCTGGGTGCTGCAAAACGATGTGCTGGGTGCTGTGCTGCAGAGCGATGTGCTGGGTGCTATACTGCAGAGCGATGCGCTGGGTGCCATGCTGCAGAGCGATGTGCTGGGTGCTATACTGCAGAGCGATGTGCTTGGTGCTGTGCTGCAGAGCGATGTGCTGGGTGCTGCGCTGCAGAGCGATGCGCTGGGTGCTGCGCTGCAGAGTTATGTGCTGGGTGCTGTGCTGCAGAGCGATATGCTGGGTGCTATGCGGCAGAACGATGCGCTGGGTGCTATTGTGCTGGGTGCTGCGCTGCAGAGCAATGTGCTGGGTGTTGCACTGCAGAGCAATGTGCTGGGTGCTGCGCTGCAGAGCGATGTGCTGGGTGCTGCGCTGCAGAGCGATGTTTTGAGTGCTGTGCTGCAGAGCGATGCGCTGGGTGCTATACTGCAGAGCGATGTGCTGGGTGCTGCACTGATGAGCGATGCGCTGGGTGCTGCGCTGCAGAGCGATGCACTGGGTGCTGCGCTGCAGAGCGATGCGCTGGGTGCTGCAAAGCGATGTACTGGGTGCTGTGCTGCAGAGCGATGCGCTGGGTGCTGCAAAGCGATGTACTGGGTGCTGTGCTGCAGAGCGATGCGCTGGTTGCTGCGCTGTAGAGCGATGTGCTGGGTGCTATACTGCAGAGCGATGCACTGGGTGCTATACTGCAGAGCGATGCATTGGGTGCTGTGCTGCAGAGCGATGTGCTGGGTGCTACGCTGCAGAGCGATGTGCTGGTGCTGTGCTGCAGAGCGATATGCTGGGTGCTATGTGGCAGAGCGATGCGCTGGGTGCTATTGTGCTGGGTGCTGCGCTGCAGAGCGATGCGCTTGTCGCTGGGCTGAAAAGCGATGAGCCGGGTACTGCGCTGCAGAGCGATGCGCTGGTTGCTGCGCTGTAGAGCGATGTGCTGGGTGCTATACTGCAGAGCGATGCACTGGGTGCTATACTGCAGAGCGATGCATTGGGTGCTGTGCTGCAGAGCGATGTGCTGGGTGCTACGCTGCAGAGCGATGTGCTGGTGCTGTGCTGCAGAGCGATATGCTGGGTGCTATGTGGCAGAGCGATGCGCTGGGTGCTATTGTGCTGGGTGCTGCGCTGCAGAGCAATGTGCTGAAAGTTGCGCTGCAGAGCAATGTGCTGGGTGCTGCGCTGCAGAGCGATGTGCTGGTGCGGCGCTGCAGAGCGATGTGCTGAGTGCTGTGCTGCAGAGCGATGTGCTGGGTGCGGCGCTGCAGAGCGATGTGCTGAGTGCTGTGCTGCAGAGCGATGCGCTGGGTGCTGCGCTGCAGAGCGATGTGCTGGGTGCTGCAAAGCGATGTGCTGGGTGCTATGCTGCAGAGCGATGTGCTGGGTGCTGCGCTGCAGAGCGATGCGCTGAGTGCTGCAAAGCGATGTGCTGGGTGCTGCGCTGCAGAGCTATGCGCTGGTTGCTGCAGAGCGTTGTGCTGGGTGCTGCGCTGCAGAGCGATGTGCTGGGTGCTATACTGCAGAGCGATGTGCTGGTGCTGCGCAGCAGAGCGATGCGCTTGTCGCTGGGCTGCAGAGCGATGCGCTGGGTGCTCCGCTGCAGAGCGATGCGCTGGGTGCTGCGCTGCAGAGTTATGTGCTGGGTGCTGTGCTGCAGAGCGATATGCTGGGTGCTATGCGGCAGAACGATGCGCTGGGTGCTATTGTGCTGGGTGCTGCGCTGCAGAGCAATGTGCTGGGTGTTGCACTGCAGAGCAATGTGCTGGGTGCTGCGCTGCAGAGCGATGTGCTGGGTGCTACGCTGCAAAGCGATGTGCTTGGTGCTGTGCTGCAGAGCGATGTGCTGGGTGCTGCGCTGCAGAGCGATGCGCTGGGTGCTGCGCTGCAGAGTTATGTGCCGGGTGCTGTGCTGCAGAGCGATATGCTGGGTGCTATGCGGCAGAACGATGCGCTGGGTGCTATTGTGCTGGGTGCTACGCTGCAGAGCAATGTGCTGGGTGTTGCACTGCAGAGCAATGTGCTGGGTGCTGCGCTGCAGAGCGATGTGCTGGGTGCTGCGCTGCAGAGCGATGTGCTGAGTGCTGTGCTGCAGAGCGATGCGCTGGGTGCTATACTGCAGAGCGATGTGCTGGGTGCTGCACTGATGAGCAATGCGCTGGGTGCTGCGCTGGAGAGCGATGCACTGGGTGCTGCGCTGCAGAGCGATGCGCTGGGTGCTGCAAAGTAATGTGCTGGGTGCTGTGCTGCAGAGCGATGTGCTGGGTGCTGCGCTGCAGAGCGATGCGCTGGGTGCTGCAGAGCGATGTGCTGGGTGCTGCGCTGCAGAGCGATGCGCTGGGTGCTATACTGCAGAGCGATGTGCTGGTGCTGCGCAGCAGAGCAATGCGCTTGTCGCTGGGCTGCAGAGCGATGCGCTGGGTGCTGCGCTGCAGAGCGATGTGCTGGGTGCTGCACTGCAGAGCGATGCGCTGGGTGCTGTGCTGCAGAGTGATGTGCTGGTGCTGCGCAGCAGAGCAATGCGCTTGTCGCTGGGTTGCAGAGCGATGCGCCGGGTGCTGCGCTGCAGAGCGATGCACTGGGTGCTGCGCTGCAGAGCGATGTGCTGGGTACTGCAAAGCGATGTGCTGGGTGCTGTGCTGCAGAGCGATGTGCTGGGTGCTGCGCTGCAGAGCGATGTGCTGGGTGCTGCAAAGCGATGTGCTGGGTGCTGTGCTGCAGAGCGATGTGCTGGGTGCTGCAAAGCGATGTGCGGGTGCAGAGCTGCAGAGCGATGCGCTGGGTGCTGCAGAGCGATGTGCTGGGTGCTGCGCTGCAGAGCGATGCGCTGGGTGCTATACTGCAGAGCGATGTGCTGGGGCTGCGCAGCAGAGCGATGCGCTTGTCGCTGGGCTGAAAAGCGATGAGCCGGGTACTGCGCTGCAGAGCGATGCGCTGGTTGCTGCGCTGTAGAGCGATGTGCTGGGTGCTATACTGCAGAGCGATGCACTGGGTGCTATACTGTAGAGCGATGCATTGGGTGCTGTGCTGCAGAGCGATGTGCTGGGTGCTACGCGGCAGAGCGATGTGCTGGTGCTGTGCTGCAGAGCGATATGCTGGGTGCTATGTGGCAGAGCGATGCGCTGGGTGCTATTGTGCTGGGTGCTGCGCTGCAGAGCAATGTGCTGAAAGTTGCGCTGCAGAGCAATGTGCTGGTTGCTGCGCTGCAGAGCGATGTGCTGGTGCGGCGCTGCAGAGCGATGTGCTGAGTGCTGTGCTGCAGAGCGATGTGCTGGGTGCGGCGCTGCAGAGCGATGTGCTGAGTGCTGTGCTGCAGAGTGATGCGCTGGGTGCTGCGCTGCAGAGCGATGTGCTGGGTGCTGCAAAGCGATGTGCTGGGTGCTATGCTGCAGAGCGATGTGCTGGGTGCTGCGCTGCAGAGCGATGCGCTGAGTGCTGCAAAGCGATGTGCTGGGTGCTGCGCTGCAGAGCTATGCGCTGGTTGCTGCAGAGCGATGTGCTGGGTGCTGCGCTGCAGAGCGATGTGCTGGGTGCTATACTGCAGAGCGATGTGCTGGTGCTGCGCAGCAGAGTGATGCGCTTGTCGCTGGGCTGCAGAGCGATGCGCTGGGTGCTCTGCTGCAGAGCGATGCGCTGGGTGCTGCGCTGCAGAGCGATGTGCTGGGTACTGTGCTGCAGAGCAATGTGCTGTGCTGCATAGTGATTTGATGTGCTGCAGAGCGATACAGAGCGATGCGCTGGTGCTGCGCAGCAGAGCGATGCGCTTGTCGCTGGGTTGCAGAGCGATGCACCGGGTACTGCGCTGCAGAGCGATGCGCTGGTTGCTGTGCTGCAGAGCGATGCGCTGGGTGCTGTGCTGCAGAGCGATGCGCTGGGTGCTATACTGCAGAGCGATGTGCTGGGTGCTGCACTGCAGAGCGATGTGCTAGATGCTGTGGTGAAGAGCGATGTGCTGGGTGCTGCGCACAGAGCGATGCGCTGGGTGCTGCAGAGCGATGCGATGGGTGCTGCACTGCAGAGCAATGTGCTGGGTGCTGCGCTGCAGAGCGATGTGCTAGATGCTGCGCTGCAGAGCGAGGCGCTGGGTGCTGCACTGCAGAGCGATGGGCTGGGTGCTGTGCAGCAGAGCGATGTGCTGGGTGCTGCGCTGCAGAGTTATGTGCTGGGTGCTGTGCTGCAGAGCGATATGCTGAGTGCTATGCGGCATAGCGATGCGCTGGGTGCTATTGTGCTGGGTGCTGCGCTGCAGAGCAATGTGCTGGGTGCTGCGCTGCAGAGCAATGTGCTGGGTGTTGTGCTGCAGAGCAATGTGCTGGGTGCTGCGCTGCAGAGCGATGTGCTGGGTGCTGCGCTGCAGAGCGGTGTGCTGGGTGATGTGCTGCAGAGCAATGTGCTTAGTGCTGTGCTGCAGAGCGATGTGCTGGGTGCTGTGATGCAGAGCGATGCGCTGGGTGCTATACTGCAGAGCGATGTGCTGGGTGATGCGCTGCAGAGCGATTCGATGGGTGCTATTGTGCTGGGTGCTGCGCTGCAGAGTAATGTGCTGGGTGTTGTGCTGCAGAGCAATGTGCTTAGTGCTGTGCTGCAGAGCGATGTGCTGGGTGATGCGCTGCAGAGCGATTCGATGGGTGCAGCGCTGCAGAGCGATGCGCTGGGTGCTGCAAAGTGATGTGATGGGTGCTGTGCTGCAGAGCGATGCGCTGGGTGCTGCAAAGCGATGTGCTGGGTGCTGCGCTGCAGAGTGATGCGCTGGTTGCTGCAGAGCGATGTGCTGGGTGCTGCGCTGCAGAGCGATGCGCCGGGTGTTAAACTGCAGAGCGATGTGCTGGTGCTGCGCAGCAGAGCGATGCGCTTGTCGCTGGGCTGCAGAGCGATGCGCTGGGTGCTGCGCTGCAGAGCGATGTGTTGTGCTGCATAGTGATTTGCTATGCTGCAGAGCGATGCAGAGCGATGCGCTGGTGCTGCGCAGCAGAGCGATGAGCTTGTCGCTGGGCTGCAGAGCGATGCGCTGGTTGCTGCGCTGCAGAGCGATGCACTGGGTGCTGTGCTGCAGAGCTATGCGCTGGGTGCTATACTGCAGAGCGATGTGCTGGGTGCTGCTCTGCAGAGTGATGTGCTAGATGCTGTGGTGCAGAGCGATGTGCTGGGTACTGTGCACAGAGCGATGCGCTGGGTGCTGCAGAGCGATGCGCTGGGTGCTGCAGAGCGATGCACTGGGTGCTGCACTGCAGAGCGATGTGCTGGGTGCTGCGCTGCAGAGCAATGTGCTGGGTGCTGCGCTGCAGAGCGATGCACTGGGTGCTACAAAGCGATGTGCTGGGTGCCATGCTGCAGAGCGATGTGCTGGGTGCTGTGCTGCAGAGCGATGTGCTGGGTGCTACGCTGCAAAGCGATGTGCTTGGTGCTGTGCTGCAGAGCGATGTGCTGGGTGCTGCGCTGCAGAGCGATGCGCTGGGTGCTGCGCTGCAGAGTTATGTGCTGGGTGCTGTGCTGCAGAGCGATATGCTGCGTGCTATGCGGCAGAACGATGCGCTGGGTGCTATTGTGCTGGGTGCTGCGCTGCAGAGCAATGTGCTGGGTGTTGCACTGCAGAGCAATGTGCTGGGTGCTGCGCTGCAGAGCGATGTGCTGGGTGCTGCGCTGCAGAGCGATGTTTTGAGTGCTGTGCTGCAGAGCGATGCGCTGGGTGCTATACTGCAGAGCGATGTGCTGGGTGCTGCACTGATGAGCGATGTGCTGGGTGCTGCGCTGCAGAGCGATGCACTGGGTGCTGCGCTGCAGAGCGATGCGCTGGGTGCTGCAAAGCGATGTACTGGGTGCTGTGCTGCAGAGCGATGTGCTGGGTGCTGCGCTGCAGAGCGATGTGCTGGGTGCTGCAGAGCGATGTGCTGGGTGCTGCGCTGCAGAGCAATGTGCTGGGTGCTGCGCTGCAGAGCGATGTGCTGGGTGCTACGCTGCAAAGCGATGTGCTTGGTGCTGTGCTGCAGAGCGATGTGCTGGGTGCTGCGCTGCAGAGCGATGCGCTGGGTGCTGCGCTGCAGAGTTATGTGCTGGGTGCTGTGCTGCAGAGCGATATGCTGGGTGCTATGCGGCAGAACGATGCGCTGGGTGCTATTGTGCTGGGTGCTACGCTGCAGAGCAATGTGCTGGGTGTTGCACTGCAGAGCAATGTGCTGGGTGCTGCGCTGCAGAGCGATGTGCTGGGTGCTGCGCTGCAGAGCGATGTGCTGAGTGCTGTGCTGCAGAGTGATGCGCTGGGTGCTATACTGCAGAGCGATGTGCTGGGTGCTGCACTGATGAGCAATGCGCTGGGTGCTGCGCTGGAGAGCGATGCACTGGGTGCTGCGCTGCAGAGCGATGCGCTGGGTGCTGCAAAGTAATGTGCTGGGTGCTGTGCTGCAGAGCGATGTGCTGGGTGCTGCGCTGCAGAGCGATGCGCTGGGTGCTGCAGAGCGATGTGCTGGGTGCTGCGCTGCAGAGCGATGCGCTGGGTGCTATACTGCAGAGCGATGTGCTGGTGCTGCGCAGCAGAGCAATGCGCTTGTCGCTGGGCTGCAGAGCGATGCGCTGGGTGCTGCGCTGCAGAGCGATGTGCTGGGTGCTGCACTGCAGAGCGATGCGCTGGGTGCTGTGCTGCAGAGTGATGTGCTGGTGCTGCGCAGCAGAGCAATGCGCTTGTCGCTGGGTTGCAGAGCGATGCGCCGGGTGCTGCGCTGCAGAGCGATGCACTGGGTGCTGCGCTGCAGAGCGATGTGCTGGGTACTGCAAAGCGATGTGCTGGGTGCTGTGCTGCAGAGCGATGTGCTGGGTGCTGCGCTGCAGAGCGATGTGCTGGGTGCTGCAAAGCGATGTGCTGGGTGCTGTGCTGCAGAGCGATGTGCTGGGTGCTGCAAAGCGATGTGCGGGTGCAGAGCTGCAGAGCGATGCGCTGGGTGCTGCAGAGCGATGTTCTGGGTGCTGCGCTGCAGAGCGATGCGCTGGGTGCTATACTGCAGAGCGATGTGCTGGGGCTGCGCAGCAGAGCGATGCGCTTGTCGCTGGGCTGAAAAGCGATGAGCCGGGTACTGCGCTGCAGAGCGATGCGCTGGTTGCTGCGCTGTAGAGCGATGTGCTGGGTGCTATACTGCAGAGCGATGCACTGGGTGCTATACTGTAGAGCGATGCATTGGGTGCTGTGCTGCAGAGCGATGTGCTGGGTGCTACGCGGCAGAGCGATGTGCTGGTGCTGTGCTGCAGAGCGATATGCTGGGTGCTATGTGGCAGAGCGATGCGCTGGGTGCTATTGTGCTGGGTGCTGCGCTGCAGAGCAATGTGCTGAAAGTTGCGCTGCAGAGCAATGTGCTGGTTGCTGCACTGCAGAGCGATGTGCTGGTGCGGCGCTGCAGAGCGATGTGCTGGTTGCTGTGCTGCAGAGCGATGTGCTGGGTGCGGCGCTGCAGAGCGATGTGCTGAGTGCTGTGCTGCAGAGCGATGCGCTGGGTGCTGCGCTGCAGAGCGATGTGCTGGGTGCTGCAAAGCGATGTGTTGGGTGCTATGCTGCAGAGCGATGTGCTGGGTGCTGCGCTGCAGAGCGATGCGCTGAGTGCTGCAAAGCGATGTGCTGGGTGCTGCGCTGCAGAGCTATGCGCTGGTTGCTGCAGAGCGATGTGCTGGGTGCTGCGCTGCAGAGCGATGTGCTGGGTGCTATACTGCAGAGCGATGTGCTGGTGCTGCGCAGCAGAGTGATGCGCTTGTCGCTGGGCTGCAGAGCGATGCGCTGGGTGCTCTGCTGCAGAGCGATGCGCTGGGTGCTGCGCTGCAGAGCGATGTGCTGGGTGCTGTGCTGCAGAGCAATGTGCTGTGCTGCATAGTGATTTGATGTGCTGCAGAGCGATACAGAGCGATGCGCTGGTGCTGCGCAGCAGAGCGATGCGCTTGTCGCTGGGTTGCAGAGCGATGCACCGGGTACTGCGCTGCAGAGCGATGCGCTGGTTGCTGTGCTGCAGAGCGATGCGCTGGGTGCTGTGCTGCAGAGCGATGCGCTGGGTGCTATACTGCAGAGCGATGTGCTGGGTGCTGCACTGCAGAGCGATGTGCTAGATGCTGTGGTGAAGAGCGATGTGCTGGGTGCTGCGCACAGAGCGATGCGCTGGGTGCTGCAGAGCGATGCGATGGGTGCTGCACTGCAGAGCAATGTGCTGGGTGCTGCGCTGCAGAGCGATGTGCTAGATGCTGCGCTGCAGAGCGAGGCGCTGGGTGCTGCACTGCAGAGCGATGGGCTGGGTGCTGTGCAGCAGAGCGATGTGCTGGGTGCTGCGCTGCAGAGTTATGTGCTGGGTGCTGTGCTGCAGAGCGATATGCTGAGTGCTATGCGGCATAGCGATGCGCTGGGTGCTATTGTGCTGGGTGCTGCGCTGCAGAGCAATGTGCTGGGTGCTGCGCTGCAGAGCAATGTGCTGGGTGTTGTGCTGCAGAGCAATGTGCTGGGTGCTGCGCTGCAGAGCGATGTGCTGGGTGCTGCGCTGCAGAGCGGTGTGCTGGGTGATGTGCTGCAGAGCAATGTGCTTAGTGCTGTGCTGCAGAGCGATGTGCTGGGTGCTGTGATGCAGAGCGATGCGCTGGGTGCTATACTGCAGAGCGATGTGCTGGGTGATGCGCTGCAGAGCGATTCGATGGGTGCTATTGTGCTGGGTGCTGCGCTGCAGAGTAATGTGCTGGGTGTTGTGCTGCAGAGCAATGTGCTTAGTGCTGTGCTGCAGAGCGATGTGCTGGGTGATGCGCTGCAGAGCGATTCGATGGGTGCAGCGCTGCAGAGCGATGCGCTGGGTGCTGCAAAGTGATGTGATGGGTGCTGTGCTGCAGAGCGATGCGCTGGGTGCTGCAAAGCGATGTGCTGGGTGCTGCGCTGCAGAGTGATGCGCTGGTTGCTGCAGAGCGATGTGCTGGGTGCTGCGCTGCAGAGCGATGCGCCGGGTGTTAAACTGCAGAGCGATGTGCTGGTGCTGCGCAGCAGAGCGATGCGCTTGTCGCTGGGCTGCAGAGCGATGCGCTGGGTGCTGCGCTGCAGAGCGATGTGTTGTGCTGCATAGTGATTTGCTATGCTGCAGAGCGATGCAGAGCGATGCGCTGGTGCTGCGCAGCAGAGCGATGAGCTTGTCGCTGGGCTGCAGAGCGATGCGCTGGTTGCTGCGCTGCAGAGCGATGCACTGGGTGCTGTGCTGCAGAGCTATGCGCTGGGTGCTATACTGCAGAGCGATGTGCTGGGTGCTGCTCTGCAGAGTGATGTGCTAGATGCTGTGGTGCAGAGCGATGTGCTGGGTACTGTGCACAGAGCGATGCGCTGGGTGCTGCAGAGCGATGCGCTGGGTGCTGCAGAGCGATGCGCTGGGTGCTGCACTGCAGAGCGATGTGCTGGGTGCTGCGCTGCAGAGCAATGTGCTGGGTGCTGCGCTGCAGAGCGATGCACTGGGTGCTACAAAGCGATGTGCTGGGTGCCATGCTGCAGAGCGATGTGCTGGGTGCTGTGCTGCAGAGCGATGTGCTGGGTGCTACGCTGCAAAGCGATGTGCTTGGTGCTGTGCTGCAGAGCGATGTGCTGGGTGCTGCGCTGCAGAGCGATGCGCTGGGTGCTGCGCTGCAGAGTTATGTGCTGGGTGCTGTGCTGCAGAGCGATATGCTGCGTGCTATGCGGCAGAACGATGCGCTGGGTGCTATTGTGCTGGGTGCTGCGCTGCAGAGCAATGTGCTGGGTGTTGCACTGCAGAGCAATGTGCTGGGTGCTGCGCTGCAGAGCGATGTGCTGGGTGCTGCGCTGCAGAGCGATGTTTTGAGTGCTGTGCTGCAGAGCGATGCGCTGGGTGCTATACTGCAGAGCGATGTGCTGGGTGCTGCACTGATGAGCGATGTGCTGGGTGCTGCGCTGCAGAGCGATGCACTGGGTGCTGCGCTGCAGAGCGATGCGCTGGGTGCTGCAAAGCGATGTACTGGGTGCTGTGCTGCAGAGCGATGTGCTGGGTGCTGCGCTGCAGAGCGATGTGCTGGGTGCTGCAGAGCGATGTGCTGGGTGCTGCGCTGCAGAGCAATGTGCTGGGTGCTGCGCTGCAGAGCGATGTGCTGGGTGCTACGCTGCAAAGCGATGTGCTTGGTGCTGTGCTGCAGAGCGATGTGCTGGGTGCTGCGCTGCAGAGCGATGCGCTGGGTGCTGCGCTGCAGAGTTATGTGCTGGGTGCTGTGCTGCAGAGCGATATGCTGGGTGCTATGCGGCAGAACGATGCGCTGGGTGCTATTGTGCTGGGTGCTACGCTGCAGAGCAATGTGCTGGGTGTTGCACTGCAGAGCAATGTGCTGGGTGCTGCGCTGCAGAGCGATGTGCTGGGTGCTGCGCTGCAGAGCGATGTGCTGAGTGCTGTGCTGCAGAGCGATGCGCTGGGTGCTATACTGCAGAGCGATGTGCTGGGTGCTGCACTGATGAGCAATGCGCTGGGTGCTGCGCTGGAGAGCGATGCACTGGGTGCTGCGCTGCAGAGCGATGCGCTGGGTGCTGCAAAGTAATGTGCTGGGTGCTGTGCTGCAGAGCGATGTGCTGGGTGCTGCGCTGCAGAGCGATGCGCTGGGTGCTGCAGAGCGATGTGCTGGGTGCTGCGCTGCAGAGCGATGCGCTGGGTGCTATACTGCAGAGCGATGTGCTGGTGCTGCGCAGCAGAGCAATGCGCTTGTCGCTGGGCTGCAGAGCGATGCGCTGGGTGCTGCGCTGCAGAGCGATGTGCTGGGTGCTGCACTGCAGAGCGATGCGCTGGGTGCTGTGCTGCAGAGTGATGTGCTGGTGCTGCGCAGCAGAGCAATGCGCTTGTCGCTGGGTTGCAGAGCGATGCGCCGGGTGCTGCGCTGCAGAGCGATGCACTGGGTGCTGCGCTGCAGAGCGATGTGCTGGGTACTGCAAAGCGATGTGCTGGGTGCTGTGCTGCAGAGCGATGTGCTGGGTGCTGCGCTGCAGAGCGATGTGCTGGGTGCTGCAAAGCGATGTGCTGGGTGCTGTGCTGCAGAGCGATGTGCTGGGTGCTGCAAAGCGATGTGCGGGTGCAGAGCTGCAGAGCGATGCGCTGGGTGCTGCAGAGCGATGTGCTGGGTGCTGCGCTGCAGAGCGATGCGCTGGGTGCTATACTGCAGAGCGATGTGCTGGGGCTGCGCAGCAGAGCGATGCGCTTGTCGCTGGGCTGAAAAGCGATGAGCCGGGTACTGCGCTGCAGAGCGATGCGCTGGTTGCTGCGCTGTAGAGCGATGTGCTGGGTGCTATACTGCAGAGCGATGCACTGGGTGCTATACTGTAGAGCGATGCATTGGGTGCTGTGCTGCAGAGCGATGTGCTGGGTGCTACGCGGCAGAGCGATGTGCTGGTGCTGTGCTGCAGAGCGATATGCTGGGTGCTATGTGGCAGAGCGATGCGCTGGGTGCTATTGTGCTGGGTGCTGCGCTGCAGAGCAATGTGCTGAAAGTTGCGCTGCAGAGCAATGTGCTGGTTGCTGCACTGCAGAGCGATGTGCTGGTGCGGCGCTGCAGAGCGATGTGCTGGTTGCTGTGCTGCAGAGCGATGTGCTGGGTGCGGCGCTGCAGAGCGATGTGCTGAGTGCTGTGCTGCAGAGCGATGCGCTGGGTGCTGCGCTGCAGAGCGATGTGCTGGGTGCTGCAAAGCGATGTGTTGGGTGCTATGCTGCAGAGCGATGTGCTGGGTGCTGCGCTGCAGAGCGATGCGCTGAGTGCTGCAAAGCGATGTGCTGGGTGCTGCGCTGCAGAGCTATGCGCTGGTTGCTGCAGAGCGATGTGCTGGGTGCTGCGCTGCAGAGCGATGTGCTGGGTGCTATACTGCAGAGCGATGTGCTGGTGCTGCGCAGCAGAGTGATGCGCTTGTCGCTGGGCTGCAGAGCGATGCGCTGGGTGCTCTGCTGCAGAGCGATGCGCTGGGTGCTGCGCTGCAGAGCGATGTGCTGGGTGCTGTGCTGCAGAGCAATGTGCTGTGCTGCATAGTGATTTGATGTGCTGCAGAGCGATACAGAGCGATGCGCTGGTGCTGCGCAGCAGAGCGATGCGCTTGTCGCTGGGTTGCAGAGCGATGCACCGGGTACTGCGCTGCAGAGCGATGCGCTGGTTGCTGTGCTGCAGAGCGATGCGCTGGGTGCTGTGCTGCAGAGCGATGCGCTGGGTGCTATACTGCAGAGCGATGTGCTGGGTGCTGCACTGCAGAGCGATGTGCTAGATGCTGTGGTGAAGAGCGATGTGCTGGGTGCTGCGCACAGAGCGATGCGCTGGGTGCTGCAGAGCGATGCGATGGGTGCTGCACTGCAGAGCAATGTGCTGGGTGCTGCGCTGCAGAGCGATGTGCTAGATGCTGCGCTGCAGAGCGAGGCGCTGGGTGCTGCACTGCAGAGCGATGGGCTGGGTGCTGTGCAGCAGAGCGATGTGCTGGGTGCTGCGCTGCAGAGTTATGTGCTGGGTGCTGTGCTGCAGAGCGATATGCTGAGTGCTATGCGGCATAGCGATGCGCTGGGTGCTATTGTGCTGGGTGCTGCGCTGCAGAGCAATGTGCTGGGTGCTGCGCTGCAGAGCAATGTGCTGGGTGTTGTGCTGCAGAGCAATGTGCTGGGTGCTGCGCTGCAGAGCGATGTGCTGGGTGCTGCGCTGCAGAGCGGTGTGCTGGGTGATGTGCTGCAGAGCAATGTGCTTAGTGCTGTGCTGCAGAGCGATGTGCTGGGTGCTGTGATGCAGAGCGATGCGCTGGGTGCTATACTGCAGAGCGATGTGCTGGGTGATGCGCTGCAGAGCGATTCGATGGGTGCTATTGTGCTGGGTGCTGCGCTGCAGAGTAATGTGCTGGGTGTTGTGCTGCAGAGCAATGTGCTTAGTGCTGTGCTGCAGAGCGATGTGCTGGGTGATGCGCTGCAGAGCGATTCGATGGGTGCAGCGCTGCAGAGCGATGCGCTGGGTGCTGCAAAGTGATGTGATGGGTGCTGTGCTGCAGAGCGATGCGCTGGGTGCTGCAAAGCGATGTGCTGGGTGCTGCGCTGCAGAGTGATGCGCTGGTTGCTGCAGAGCGATGTGCTGGGTGCTGCGCTGCAGAGCGATGCGCCGGGTGTTAAACTGCAGAGCGATGTGCTGGTGCTGCGCAGCAGAGCGATGCGCTTGTCGCTGGGCTGCAGAGCGATGCGCTGGGTGCTGCGCTGCAGAGCGATGTGTTGTGCTGCATAGTGATTTGCTATGCTGCAGAGCGATGCAGAGCGATGCGCTGGTGCTGCGCAGCAGAGCGATGAGCTTGTCGCTGGGCTGCAGAGCGATGCGCTGGTTGCTGCGCTGCAGAGCGATGCACTGGGTGCTGTGCTGCAGAGCTATGCGCTGGGTGCTATACTGCAGAGCGATGTGCTGGGTGCTGCTCTGCAGAGTGATGTGCTAGATGCTGTGGTGCAGAGCGATGTGCTGGGTACTGTGCACAGAGCGATGCGCTGGGTGCTGCAGAGCGATGCGCTGGGTGCTGCAGAGCGATGCACTGGGTGCTGCACTGCAGAGCGATGTGCTGGGTGCTGCGCTGCAGAGCAATGTGCTGGGTGCTGCGCTGCAGAGCGATGCACTGGGTGCTACAAAGCGATGTGCTGGGTGCCATGCTGCAGAGCGATGTGCTGGGTGCTGTGCTGCAGAGCGATGTGCTGGGTGCTACGCTGCAAAGCGATGTGCTTGGTGCTGTGCTGCAGAGCGATGTGCTGGGTGCTGCGCTGCAGAGCGATGCGCTGGGTGCTGCGCTGCAGAGTTATGTGCTGGGTGCTGTGCTGCAGAGCGATATGCTGGGTGCTATGCGGCAGAACGATGCGCTGGGTGCTATTGTGCTGGGTGCTGCGCTGCAGAGCAATGTGCTGGGTGTTGCACTGCAGAGCAATGTGCTGGGTGCTGCGCTGCAGAGCGATGTGCTGGATGCTGCGCTGCAGAGCGATGTTTTGAGTGCTGTGCTGCAGAGCGATGCGCTGGGTGCTATACTGCAGAGCGATGTGCTGGGTGCTGCACTGATGAGCGATGCGCTGGGTGCTGCACTGCAGAGCGATGCACTGGGTGCTGCGCTGCAGAGCGATGCGCTGGGTGCTGCAAAGCGATGTACTGGGTGCTGTGCTGCAGAGCGATGTGCTGGGTGCTGCGCTGCAGAGCGATGTGCTGGGTGCTGCAGAGCGATGTGCTGGGTGCTGCGCTGCAGAGCGATGCGCTGGGTGCTATACTGCAGAGCGATGTGCTGGGTGCTGCACTGATGAGCGATGCGCTGGGTGCTGCGCTGCAGAGCGATGCACTGGGTGCTGCGCTGCAGAGCGATGCGCTGGGTGCTGCAAAGCGATGTACTGGGTGCTGTGCTGCAGAGCGATGTGCTGGGTGCTGCGCTGCAGAGCGATGTGCTGGGTGCTGCAGAGCGATGTGCTGGGTGCTGCGCTGCAGAGCGATGCGCTGGGTGCTATACTGCAGAGCGATGTGCTGGTGCTGCGATGCAGAGCAATGCGCTTGTCGCTGGGCTGCAGAGCGATGCGCTGGGTGCTGCGCTGCAGAGCGATGTGCTGGGTGCTGCGCTGCAGAGCGATGCGCTGGGTGCTGTGCTGCAGAGTGATGTGCTGGTGCTGCGCAGCAGAGCAATGCGCTTGTCGCTGGGTTGCAGAGCGATGCGCCGGGTGCTGCGCTGCAGAGCGATGCACTGGGTGCTGCGCTGCAGAGCGATGTGCTGGGTGCTGCAAAGCGATGTGCTGGGTGCTGTGCTGCAGAGCGATGTGCTGGGTGCTGCGCTGCAGAGCGATGTGCTGGGTGCTGCAAAGCGATGTGCTGGGTGCTGTGCTGCAGAGCGATGCGCTGGGTGCTGCGCTGCAGAGCGATGTGCTGGGTGCTGCAAAGCGATGTGCTGGGGCTGCGCAGCAGAGCGATGCGCTTGTCGCTGGGCTGAAAAGCGATGAGCCGGGTACTGCGCTGCAGAGCGATGCGCTGGTTGCTGCGCTGTAGAGCGATGTGCTGGGTGCTATACTGCAGAGCGATGCACTGGGTGCTATACTGCAGAGCGATGCATTGGGTGCTGTGCTGCAGAGCGATGTGCTGGGTGCTACGCTGCAGAGCGATGTGCTGGTGCTGTGCTGCAGAGCGATATGCTGGGTGCTATGTGGCAGAGCGATGCGCTGGGTGCTATTGTGCTGGGTGCTGCGCTGCAGAGCAATGTGCTGAAAGTTGCGCTGCAGAGCAATGTGCTGGGTGCTGCGCTGCAGAGCGATGTGCTGCTGCGGCGCTGCAGAGCGATGTGCTGAGTGCTGTGCTGCAGAGCGATGTGCTGGGTGCGGCGCTGCAGAGCGATGTGCTGAGTGCTGTGCTGCAGAGCGATGCGCTGGGTGCTGCGCTGCAGAGCGATGTGCTGGGTGCTGCAAAGCGATGTGCTGGGTGCTATGCTGCAGAGCGATGTGCTGGGTGCTGCGCTGCAGAGCGATGCGCTGAGTGCTGCAAAGCGATGTGCTGGGTGCTGCGCTGCAGAGCTATGCACTGGTTGCTGCAGAGCGATGTGCTGGGTGCTGCGCTGCAGAGCGATGTGCTGGGTGCTATACTGCAGAGCGATGTGCTGGTGCTGCGCAGCAGAGCGATGCGCTTGTCGCTGGGCTGCAGAGCGATGCGCTGGGTGCTCCGCTGCAGAGCGATGCGCTGGATGCTGCGCTGCAGAGTTATGTGCTGGGTGCTGTGCTGCAGAGCGATATGCTGGGTGCTATGCGGCAGAACGATGCGCTGGGTGCTATTGTGCTGGGTGCTGCGCTGCAGAGCAATGTGCTGGGTGTTGCACTGCAGAGCAATGTGCTGGGTGCTGCGCTGCAGAGCGATGTGCTGGGTGCTACGCTGCAAAGCGATGTGCTTGGTGCTGTGCTGCAGAGCGATGTGCTGGGTGCTGCGCTGCAGAGCGATGCGCTGGGTGCTGCGCTGCAGAGTTATGTGCTGGGTGCTGTGCTGCAGAGCGATATGCTGGGTGCTATGCGGCAGAACGATGCGCTGGGTGCTATTGTGCTGGGTGCTACGCTGCAGAGCAATGTGCTGGGTGTTGCACTGCAGAGCAATGTGCTGGGTGCTGCGCTGCAGAGCGATGTGCTGGGTGCTGCGCTGCAGAGCGATGTGCTGAGTGCTGTGCTGCAGAGCGATGCGCTGGGTGCTATACTGCAGAGCGATGTGCTGGGTGCTGCACTGATGAGCAATGCGCTGGGTGCTGCGCTGGAGAGCGATGCACTGGGTGCTGCGCTGCAGAGCGATGCGCTGGGTGCTGCAAAGTAATGTGCTGGGTGCTGTGCTGCAGAGCGATGTGCTGGGTGCTGCGCTGCAGAGCGATGCGCTGGGTGCTGCAGAGCGATGTGCTGGGTGCTGCGCTGCAGAGCGATGCGCTGGGTGCTATACTGCAGAGCGATGTGCTGGTGCTGCGCAGCAGAGCAATGCGCTTGTCGCTGGGCTGCAGAGCGATGCGCTGGGTGCTGCGCTGCAGAGCGATGTGCTGGGTGCTGCGCTGCAGAGCGATGCGCTGGGTGCTGTGCTGCAGAGTGATGTGCTGGTGCTGCGCAGCAGAGCAATGCGCTTGTCGCTGGGTTGCAGAGCGATGCGCCGGGTGCTGCGCTGCAGAGCGATGCACTGGGTGCTGCGCTGCAGAGCGATGTGCTGGGTACTGCAAAGCGATGTGCTGGGTGCTGTGCTGCAGAGCGATGTGCTGGGTGCTGCGCTGCAGAGCGATGTGCTGGGTGCTGCAAAGCGATGTGCTGGGTGCTGTGCTGCAGAGCGATGTGCTGGGTGCTGCAAAGCGATGTGCGGGTGCAGAGCTGCAGAGCGATGCGCTGGGTGCTGCAGAGCGATGTGCTGGGTGCTGCGCTGCAGAGCGATGCGCTGGGTGCTATACTGCAGAGCGATGTGCTGGGGCTGCGCAGCAGAGCGATGCGCTTGTCTCTGGGCTGAAAAGCGATGAGCCGGGTACTGCGCTGCAGAGCGATGCGCTGGTTGCTGCGCTGTAGAGCGATGTGCTGGGTGCTATACTGCAGAGCGATGCACTGGGTGCTATACTGCAGAGCGATGCATTGGGTGCTGTGCTGCAGAGCGATGTGCTGGGTGCTACGCGGCAGAGCGATGTGCTGGTGCTGTGCTGCAGAGCGATATGCTGGGTGCTATGTGGCAGAGCGATGCGCTGGGTGCTATTGTGCTGGGTGCTGCGCTGCAGAGCAATGTGCTGAAAGTTGCGCTGCAGAGCAATGTGCTGGGTGCTGCGCTGCAGAGCGATGTGCTGGTGCGGCGCTGCAGAGCGATGTGCTGAGTGCTGTGCTGCAGAGCGATGTGCTGGGTGCGGCGCTGCAGAGCGATGTGCTGAGTGCTGTGCTGCAGAGCGATGTGCTGGGTGCGGCGCTGCAGAGCGATGCGCTGGGTGCTGCGCTGCAGAGCGATGTGCTGGGTGCTGCAAAGCGATGTGCTGGGTGCTATGCTGCAGAGCGATGTGCTGGGTGCTGCGCTGCAGAGCGATGCGCTGAGTGCTGCAAAGCGATGTGCTGGGTGCTGCGCTGCAGAGCTATGCGCTGGTTGCTGCAGAGCGATGTGCTGGGTGCTGCGCTGCAGAGCGATGTGCTGGGTGCTATACTGCAGAGCGATGTGCTGGTGCTGCGCAGCAGAGTGATGCGCTTGTCGCTGGGCTGCAGAGTGATGCGCTGGGTGCTCCGCTGCAGAGCGATGCGCTGGGTGCTGCGCTGCAGAGCGATGTGCTGGGTGCTGTGCTGCAGAGCAATGTGCTGTGCTGCATAGTGATTTGATGTGCTGCAGAGCGATACAGAGCGATGCGCTGGTGCTGCGCAGCAGAGCGATGCGCTTGTCGCTGGGTTGCAGAGCGATGCACCGGGTACTGCGCTGCAGAGCGATGCGCTGGTTGCTGTGCTGCAGAGCGATGCGCTGGGTGCTGTGCTGCAGAGCGATGCGCTGGGTGCTATACTGCAGAGCGATGTGCTGGGTGCTGCACTGCAGAGCGATGTGCTAGATGCTGTGGTGAAGAGCGATGTGCTGGGTGCTGCGCACAGAGCGATGCGCTGGGTGCTGCAGAGCGATGCGATGGGTGCTGCACTGCAGAGCAATGTGCTGGGTGCTGCGCTGCAGAGCGATGTGCTAGATGCTGCGCTGCAGAGCGAGGCGCTGGGTGCTGCACTGCAGAGCGATGGGCTGGGTGCTGTGCAGCAGAGCGATGTGCTGGGTGCTGCGCTGCAGAGTTATGTGCTGGGTGCTGTGCTGCAGAGCGATATGCTGAGTGCTATGCGGCATAGCGATGCGCTGGGTGCTATTGTGCTGGGTGCTGCGCTGCAGAGCAATGTGCTGGGTGCTGCGCTGCAGAGCAATGTGCTGGGTGTTGTGCTGCAGAGCAATGTGCTGGGTGCTGCACTGCAGAGCGATGTGCTGGGTGCTGCGCTGCAGAGCGGTGTGCTGGGTGATGTGCTGCAGAGCAATGTGCTTAGTGCTGTGCTGCAGAGCGATGTGCTGGGTGCTGTGATGCAGAGCGATGCGCTGGGTGCTATACTGCAGAGCGATGTGCTGGGTGATGCGCTGCAGAGCGATTCGATGGGTGCTATTGTGCTGGGTGCTGCGCTGCAGAGTAATGTGCTGGGTGTTGTGCTGCAGAGCAATGTGCTTAGTGCAGTGCTGCAGAGCGATGTGCTGGGTGATGCGCTGCAGAGCGATTCGATGGGTGCAGCGCTGCAGAGCGATGCGCTGGGTGCTGCAAAGTGATGTGATGGGTGCTGTGCTGCAGAGCGATGCGCTGGGTGCTGCAAAGCGATGTGCTGGGTGCTGCGCTGCAGAGTGATGCGCTGGTTGCTGCAGAGCGATGTGCTGGGTGCTGCGCTGCAGAGCGATGCGCCGGGTGTTAAACTGCAGAGCGATGTGCTGGTGCTGCGCAGCAGAGCGATGCGCTTGTCGCTGGGCTGCAGAGCGATGCGCTGGGTGCTGCGCTGCAGAGCGATGTGTTGTGCTGCATAGTGATTTGCTATGCTGCAGAGCGATGCAGAGCGATGCGCTGGTGCTGCGCAGCAGAGCGATGAGCTTGTCGCTGGGCTGCAGAGCGATGCGCTGGTTGCTGCGCTGCAGAGCGATGCACTGGGTGCTGTGCTGCAGAGCTATGCGCTGGGTGCTATACTGAAAAGCGATGTGCTGGGTGCTGCTCTGCAGAGTGATGTGCTAGATGCTGTGGTGCAGAGCGATGTGCTGGGTACTGTGCACAGAGCGATGCGCTGGGTGCTGCAGAGCGATGCGCTGGGTGCTGCAGAGCGATGCGCTGGGTGCTGCACTGCAGAGCGATGTGCTGGGTGCTGCGCTGCAGAGCAATGTGCTGGGTGCTGCGCTGCAGAGCGATGCACTGGGTGCTACAAAGCGATGTGCTGGGTGCTGCGCTGCAGAGCGATGCGCGGGGTGCTGAAGAGGGATGTGCTGGGTGCTGCGCTGCAGAGCGAGGCGCTGGGTGCTATACTGCAGAGCGATGCACTGGGTGCTGTGCTGCAGTGCGATGTGATGGGTGCTATACTGCAGAGCGATGCGCTTGTCGCTGCGCTGCAGAGCAATGCGCTGGGTGCTGCGCTGCAGAGCGATGCGCTGGGTGCTGCGCTGCAGAGCAATGCGCTGGGTGTAATACTGCTGAGCGATGTGCTGTGCTGCAGAGCGATGCGCTGGGTGCTGCGCTGCAGAGCAATGCGCTGGGTGCTATAATGCAGAGCAATATGCTGTGCTGCAGAGCGATGCGCTGGGTTCTGCGCTGCAGAGCGATGCACTGGGTGCTGTTCTGCAGAGCGATGCACTGGGTGCTGTGCTGCAGAGCGATGCGCTGGGTGCTATGCTGCAGAGCGATGTGCTGTGCTGCAGAGCGATACGCTGGGTGCTGCGCTGCAGAGCAATGCGCTGGGTGCTATACTGCAGAGCGATGTGCTGTGCTGCAGAGCGATGCGCTGGGTGCTGCGCTGAAGAGCAATGTGCTTGTTGCTGCGCTGCAGAGCGATGTTCTAGGAGCTGTGCTGCAGAGGGATTTGCTGGGCGCTGCAGAGCGATGTGCTCGGTGCTGCTCTGCAGAGCGATGTGCTGCACTGCAGAGCGATGCGCTGGGTGCTGCGCTGCAGAGCAATGCGCTGGGTGCTATACTGCAGAGCGATGTGCTGTGCTGCAGAGCGATGCGCTGAGTGCTGCGCTGCAGAGCGATGCACTGGGTGCTGCGCTGCAGAGCAATGCGCTGGGTGCTATACTGCACAGCGATGTGCTGTGCTGCAGAGTGATGCGCTGGGTGCTGCGCTGCAGAGCAATGCGCTGGGTGCTATAATGCAGAGCAATATGCTGTGCTGCAGAGCGATGCGCTGGGTGCTGCGCTGAAGAGCAATGTTCTTGATGCTGTGCTGCAGAGCGATGTGCTAGATGCTGTGCTGCACAGGGATGCGCTGGGCGCTGCAGAGCGATGTGCTAGATGCTGTGCTGCAGAGCAATGTGCTGTGCTTCAGAGCGATGCGCTGGGTGCTGCGTTGCAGAGCTATATGCTTGTTGCTGCGTTGCAGAGTGATGTGCTAGGTGCAGTGCTGCAGAGCGATGCGCTGGGTGCTATACTGCAGAGCGATGTGCTGTGTGCTGCGCTGCAGAGCGAGGCGCTGGGTGCTATACTGCAGAGCGATGCACTGGGTGCTATACTGCAGAGCGATGCACTGGGTGCTGTGCTGCAGAGCGATGTGCTGGGTGTTGTGCTGCAGTGCGATGTGATGGGTGCTATACTGCAGAGCGATGCGCTTGTCGCTGCGCTGCAGAGCAATGCGCTGGGTGCTGCGCTGCAGAGCAATGCGCTGGGTGTAATACTGCTGAGCGATGTGCTGTGCTGCAGAGCGATGCGCTGGGTGCTGCGCTGCAGAGCAATGCGCTGGGTGCTATAATGCAGAGCAATATGCTGTGCTGCAGAGCGATGCGCTGGGTTCTGCGCTGCAGAGCGATGCACTGGGTGCTGTGCTGCAGAGCGATGCACTGGGTGCTGTGCTGCAGAGCGATGCGCTGGGTGCTATGCTGCAGAGCGATGTGCTGTGCTGCAGAGCGATACGCTGGGTGCTGCGCTGCAGAGCAATGCACTGGGTGCTATACTGCAGAGCGATGTGCTGTGCTGCAGAGCGATGCGCTGGGTGCTGCGCTGAAGAGCAATGTGCTTGTTGCTGCGCTGCAGAGCGATGTTCTAGGAGCTGTGCTGCAGAGGGATTTGCTGGGCGCTGCAGAGCGATGTGCTCGGTGCTGCTCTGCAGAGCGATGTGCTGCACTGCAGAGCGATGCGCTGGGTGCTGCGCTGCAGAGCAATGCGCTGGGTGCTATACTGCAGAGCGATGTGCTGTGCTGCAGAGCGATGCGCTGAGTGCTGCGCTGCAGAGCGATGCACTGGGTGCTGCGCTGCAGAGCAATGCGCTGGGTGCTATACTGCACAGCGATGTGCTGTGCTGCAGAGTGATGCGCTGGGTGCTGCGCTGCAGAGCAATGCGCTGGGTGCTATAATGCAGAGCAATATGCTGTGCTGCAGAGCGATGCGCTGGGTGATGCGCTGAAGAGCAATGTTCTTGATGCTGTGCTGCAGAGCGATGTGCTAGATGCTGTGCTGCACAGGGATGCGCTGGGCGCTGCAGAGCGATGTGCTAGATGCTGTGCTGCAGAGCAATGTGCTGTGCTTCAGAGCGATGCGCTGGGTGCTGCGTTGCAGAGCTATATGCTTGTTGCTGCGCTGCAGAGTGATGTGCTAGGTGCAGTGCTGCAGAGCGATGCGCTGGGTGCTATACTGCAGAGCGATGTGCTGTGTGCTGCGCTGCAGAGCGCTGGGTGCTGCGCTGCAGAGCGATGCGCTGGGTGCTGCGCTGCAGAGCGATGCACTGGGTGCTGTGCTGCAGAGCGATGCGCTGGGTGCTGCAAAGCGATGTACTGGGTGCTGTGCTGCAGAGCGATGTTCTGGGTGCTGCGCTGCAGAGCGATGCGCTGGGTGCTGCAAAGCGATGTGCTGGGTGCTGCGCTGCAGAGCGATGCGCTGGGTGCTGCAGAGCGATGTGCTGAGTGCTGCGCTGCAGAGCGATGCACTGGGTGCTATACTGCAGAGCGATGTGCTGGTGCTGCACAGCAGAGCGATGCGCTTGTCGCTGGGCTGCAGAGCGATGTGCTGGGTACTGCGCTGCAGAGCGATGCACTGGTTGCTGCGCTGCAGAGCGATGCGCTGGGTGCTGTGCTGCAGAGCGATGCGCTGGGTGCCATGCTGCAGAGCGATGTGCTGGGTGCTATACTGCAGAGCGATGCGCTGGGTGCTGTGCTGCAGAGCGATGTGCTGGGTGCTATGCTGCAGAGCGATGTGCTTGGTGCTGTGCTGCAGAGCGATGTGCTGGGTGCTGCGCACAGAGCGATGCGCTGGGTGCTATACTGCAGAGCGATGTGCTGGGGCTGCGCAGCAGAGCGATTCGCTTGTCGCTGGGCTGAAAAGCGATGAGCCGGGTACTGCGCTGCAGAGCGATGCTCTGTTTGCTGCGCTGTAGAGCGATGTGCTGGGTGCTATACTGCAGAGCGATGCACTGGGTGCTATACTGCAGAGCGATGCATTGTGTGCTGTGCTGCAGAGCGATGTGCTGGGTGCTACGCTCCAGAGCGATGTGCTGGTGCTGTGCTGCAGAGCGATATGCTGGGTGCTATGCGGCAGAGCGATGCGCTGGGTGCTAATGTGCTGGGTGCTGCGCTGCAGAGCATTGTGCTGGGTGTTGCGCTGCAGAGCAATGTGCTGGGTGCTGCGCTGCAGAGCGATGTGCTGGTGCGGCGCTGCAGAGCGATGTGCTGAGTGCTGTGCTGCAGAGCGATGTGCTGGGTGCTACGCTGCAGAGCGATGTGCTGGTGCTGTGCTGCAGAGCGATATGCTGGGTGCTATGCGGCAGAGCGATGCGCTGGGTGCTATTGTGCTGGGTGCTGCGCTGCAGAGCAATGTGCTGGGTGTTGCGCTGCAGAGCAATGTGCTGGGTTCTGCGCTGCAGAGCGATGTGCTGGTGCGGCGCTGCAGAGCGATGTGCTGAGTGCTGTGCTGCAGAGCGATGTGCTGGGTGCGGCGCTGCAGAGCGATGTGCTGAGTGCTGTGCTGCAGAGCGATGCGCTGGGTGCTGCGCTGCAGAGTGATGTGCTGGGTGCTGCAAAGCGATGTGCTGGGTGCTATGCTGCAGAGCGATGTGCTGGGTGCTGCGCTGCAGAGCGATGCGCTGAGTGCTGCAAAGCGATGTGCTGGGTGCTGCGCTGCAGAGCTATGCGCTGGTTGCTGCAGAGCGATGTGCTGGGTGCTGTGCTGCAGAGCGATGTGCTGGGTGCTATACTGCAGAGCGATGTGCTGGTGCTGCGCAGCAGAGCGATGCGCTTGTCGCTGGGCTGCAGAGCGATGCGCTGGGTGCTCCGCTGCAGAGCGATGCGCTGGGTGCTGCGCTGCAGAGCGATGCACTGGGTGCTGTGCTGCAGAGCAATGTGCTGTGCTGCATAGTGATTTGATGTGCTGCAGAGCGATACAGAGCGATGCGCTGGTGCTGCGCAGCAGAGCGATGCGCTTGTCGCTGGGTTGAAGAGCGATGAGCCGGGTACTGCGCTGCAGAGCGATGCGCTGGTTGCTGCGCTGCAGAGCGATGCGCTGGGTGCTGTGCTGCAGAGCGATGCGCTGGGTGCTGAAGAACGATGTGCTGGGTGCTGCGCTGCAGAGCGATGTGCTGGGTGCTGCGCTGCAGAGCGATGTGCTGCGCTGCAGAGCGATGTGCTGGGGGCTGCGCTGCAGAGCGATGCGCTGAGTGCTGTGCTGCAGAGCAATGCGCTGGGTGCTGCGCTGCAGAGCAATGCGCTGGGTGCTGTGCTGCAGAGCGATGCGCTGGGTGCTATACTGCAGAGCGATGTGCTGGGTGCTGCGCTGCAGAGCGATGTGCTAGATGCTGTGCTGCAGAGCGATGCGCTGGTTCTGCATAGCAATGTGCTGGGTGCTGTGCTGCAGAGCGATGCGCTGGGTGCTGCAGAGCGATGTGCTGGGTGCTGCGCTGCAGACCGATGTGCTGGGTGCTGCGCTGCAGAGTGATGTCCTTGCGCTGCAGAGCGATGTGCTGGGTGCTGCGCTGCAGAGCGATTCGCTAAGTGCTGTGCCGCAGAGCAATGCGCTGGGTGCTGCGCTGCAGAGCAATGCGCTGGGTGCTGTGCTGCAGAGCGATGCGCTGGGTGCTATACTGCAGAGAGATGTGCTGGGTGCTGCGCTGCAGAGCGATGTGCTAGATGCTGTGCTGCAGAGCGATGTGCTGGGTGCTGTGCTGCAGAGCGATGCGCTGGGTGCTATACTGCAGAGCGATGTGCTGGGTGCTGTGCTGCAGAGCGATGTGCTGGGTGCTGCGCTACAGAGCGATGTGCTGGGTGCTGTGCTGCAGAGCGATGTGCTGGGTGCTGCGCTGCAGAGCGATGCGCTGGGTGCTGCGCTGCAGAGCGATGTGCTGCAGAGCGATATGCTTAGCGCATGCGCTGCAGAGTGATGCGCTGGGTGCTGTGCTGCAGAGCGATATGCTGGGTGCTGTGCTGCAGAGCGATGTGCTTGGTGCTGTGCTGCAGAGCGATGTGCTGGGTGCTGCGCACAGAGCGATGCGCTGGGTGCTATACTGCAGAGCGATGTGCTGGGGCTGCGCAGCAGAGCGATTCGCTTGTCGCTGGGCTGAAAAGCGATGAGCCGGGTACTGCGCTGCAGAGCGATGCTCTGTTTGCTGCGCTGTAGAGCGATGTGCTGGGTGCTATACTGCAGAGCGATGCATTGGGTGCTATACTGCAGAGCGATGCATTGTGTGCTGTGCTGCAGAGCGATGTGCTGGGTGCTACGCTCCAGAGCGATGTGCTGGTGCTGTGCTGCAGAGCGATATGCTGGGTGCTATGCGGCAGAGCGATGCGCTGGGTGCTAATGTGCTGGGTGCTGCGCTGCAGAGCATTGTGCTGGGTGTTGCGCTGCAGAGCAATGTGCTGGGTGCTGCGCTGCAGAGCGATGTGCTGGTGCGGCGCTGCAGAGCGATGTGCTGAGTGCTGTGCTGCAGAGCGATGTGCTGGGTGCTACGCTGCAGAGCGATGTGCTGGTGCTGTGCTGCAGAGCGATATGCTGGGTGCTATGCGGCAGAGCGATGCGCTGGGTGCTATTGTGCTGGGTGCTGCGCTGCAGAGCAATGTGCTGGGTGTTGCGCTGCAGAGCAATGTGCTGGGTTCTGCGCTGCAGAGCGATGTGCTGGTGCGGCGCTGCAGAGCGATGTGCTGAGTGCTGTGCTGCAGAGCGATGTGCTGGGTGCGGCGCTGCAGAGCGATGTGCTGAGTGCTGTGCTGCAGAGCGATGCGCTGGGTGCTGCGCTGCAGAGTGATGTGCTGGGTGCTGCAAAGCGATGTGCTGGGTGCTATGCTGCAGAGCGATGTGCTGGGTGCTGCGCTGCAGAGCGATGCGCTGAGTGCTGCAAAGCGATGTGCTGGGTGCTGCGCTGCAGAGCTATGCGCTGGTTGCTGCAGAGCGATGTGCTGGGTGCTGTGCTGCAGAGCGATGTGCTGGGTGCTATACTGCAGAGCGATGTGCTGGTGCTGCGCAGCAGAGCGATGCGCTTGTCGCTGGGCTGCAGAGCGATGCGCTGGGTGCTCCGCTGCAGAGCGATGCGCTGGGTGCTGCGCTGCAGAGCGATGCACTGGGTGCTGTGCTGCAGAGCAATGTGCTGTGCTGCATAGTGATTTGATGTGCTGCAGAGCGATACAGAGCGATGCGCTGGTGCTGCGCAGCAGAGCGATGCGCTTGTCGCTGGGTTGAAGAGCGATGAGCCGGGTACTGCGCTGCAGAGCGATGCGCTGGTTGCTGCGCTGCAGAGCGATGCGCTGGGTGCTGTGCTGCAGAGCGATGCGCTGGGTGCTGAAGAACGATGTGCTGGGTGCTGCGCTGCAGAGCGATGTGCTGGGTGCTGCGCTGCAGAGCGATGTGCTGCGCTGCAGAGCGATGTGCTGGGGGCTGCGCTGCAGAGCGATGCGCTGAGTGCTGTGCTGCAGAGCAATGCGCTGGGTGCTGCGCTGCAGAGCAATGCGCTGGGTGCTGTGCTGCAGAGCGATGCGCTGGGTGCTATACTGCAGAGCGATGTGCTGGGTGCTGCGCTGCAGAGCGATGTGCTAGATGCTGTGCTGCAGAGCGATGCGCTGGTTCTGCATAGCAATGTGCTGGGTGCTGTGCTGCAGAGCGATGCGCTGGGTGCTGCAGAGCGATGTGCTGGGTGCTGCGCTGCAGACCGATGTGCTGGGTGCTGCGCTGCAGAGTGATGTCCTTGCGCTGCAGAGCGATGTGCTGGGTGCTGCGCTGCAGAGCGATTCGCTAAGTGCTGTGCCGCAGAGCAATGCGCTGGGTGCTGCGCTGCAGAGCAATGCGCTGGGTGCTGTGCTGCAGAGCGATGCGCTGGGTGCTATACTGCAGAGAGATGTGCTGGGTGCTGCGCTGCAGAGCGATGTGCTAGATGCTGTGCTGCAGAGCGATGTGCTGGGTGCTGTGCTGCAGAGCGATGCGCTGGGTGCTATACTGCAGAGCGATGTGCTGGGTGCTGTGCTGCAGAGCGATGTGCTGGGTGCTGCGCTACAGAGCGATGTGCTGGGTGCTGTGCTGCAGAGCGATGTGCTGGGTGCTGCGCTGCAGAGCGATGCGCTGGGTGCTGCGCTGCAGAGCGATGTGCTGCAGAGCGATATGCTTAGCGCATGCGCTGCAGAGTGATGCGCTGGGTGCTGTGCTGCAGAGCGATATGCTGGGTGCTGTGCTGCAGAGCGATGTGCTGGGTGCTGCGCTGCAGAGCGATGCGCCTGGTGCTGAGCTGCAGAGCGATGCGCTGGGTGCTGTGCTGCAGAGCAATGTGCTGGGTGCTGCGCTGCAGAGCGATGTGCTGGGTGCTGTGCTGCAGAGCGACGTGCTAGGTGCTGTGCTGCAGAGCGATGTGCTGCGCTGCAGAGCGATGTGCTGGATACTGTGCTGCAGAGCGATGTGCTGGGTGCTGTGCTGCAGAGTGATGTGCTGCACTGCAGAGCAATGCACTGGGTGCTGTGCTGTAGAGCAATGCGCTGGATGCTGTGCTGCAGAGCGATGCGCTGGGTGCTGTGCTGCAGAGCGATGCGCTGGGTGCTGTGCTGCAGAGCGATGAGCTGGGTGCTGCGCTGCAGAGTGATGCGCTGTGCTACAGAGCGATGCGCTGGGTGCTGTGCTGCAGAGCGATGTGCTGCGCTGCAGAGCGATGCGCTGGGTGCTGCGCTGTACAACGATGCGCTGGGTGCTGTGCTGCAGAGCGATGTGTTGCGTGCTGTTCTGCAGAGCAATGCGCTGGGTGCTGCGCTGCAGAGATATGTGCTGTGCTGCAGAGCGATGCGCTGGGTGCTGTGCTGCAGAGCGATGCGCTTGTCGCTGTGCTGAAGAGCGATGCGCTGGTGCTGCGCAGCAGAGCGATGAGCTTGTCGCTGGGCTGCAGAGCGATGCGCTGGTTGCTGCGCTGCAGAGCAATGCACTGGGTGCTGTGCTGCAGAGCTATGCGCTGGGTGCTATACTGCAGAGCGATGTGCTGGGTGCTGCTCTGCAGAGTGATGTGCTAGATGCTGTGGTGCAGAGCGATGTGCTGGGTACTGTGCACAGAGCGATGCGCTGGGTGCTGCAGAGCGATGCGCTGGGTGCTGCAGATCGATGCGCTGGGTGCTGCACTGCAGAGCGATGTGCTGGGTGCTGCGCTGCAGAGCAATGTGCTGGGTGCTGCGCTGCAGAGCGATGCACTGGGTGCTACAAAGCGATGTGCTGGGTGCTGCGCTGCAGAGCGATGCGCGGGGTGCTGAAGAGGGATGTGCTGGGTGCTGCGCTGCAGAGCGAGGCGCTGGGTGCTATACTGCAGAGCGATGCACTGGGTGCTGTGCTGCAGAGCGATGTGCTGGGTGTTGTGCTGCAGTGCGATGTGATGGGTGCTATACTGCAGAGCGATGCGCTTGTCGCTGCGCTGCAGAGCAATGCGCTGGGTGCTGCGCTGCAGAGCGATGCGCTGGGTGCTGCGCTGCAGAGCAATGCGGTGGGTGTAATACTGCTGAGCGATGTGCTGTGCTGCAGAGCGATGCGCTGGGTGCTGCGCTGCAGAGCAATGCGCTGGGTGCTATAATGCAGAGCAATATGCTGTGCTGCAGAGCGATGCGCTGGGTTCTGCGCTGCAGAGCGATGCACTGGGTGCTGTGCTGCAGAGCGATGCACTGGGTGCTGTGCTGCAGAGCGATGCGCTGGGTGCTATGCTGCAGAGCGATGTGCTGTGCTGCAGAGCGATACGCTGGGTGCTGCGCTGCAGAGCAATGCGCTGGGTGCTATACTGCAGAGTGATGTGCTGTGCTGCAGAGCGATGCGCTGTGCTGCAGAGCGATGTGCTGGGTGCTGCGCTGAAGAGCAATGTGCTTGTTGCTGCGCTGCAGAGCGATGTTCTAGGAGCTGTGCTGCAGAGGGATTTGCTGGGCGCTGCAGAGCGATGTGCTCGGTGCTGCTCTGCAGAGCAATGTGCTGCACTGCAGAGCGATGCGCTGGGTGCTGCGCTGCAGAGCAATGCGCTGGGTGCTATACTGCAGAGCGATGTGCTGTGCTGCAGAGCGATGCGCTGAGTGCTGCGCTGCAGAGCGATGCACTGGGTGCTGCGCTGCAGAGCAATGCGCTGGGTGCTATACTGCACAGCGATGTGCTGTGCTGCAGAGTGATGCGCTGGGTGCTGCGCTGCAGAGCAATGCGCTGGGTGCTATAATGCAGAGCAATATGCTGTGCTGCAGAGCGATGCGCTGGGTGCTGCGCTGAAGAGCAATGTTCTTGATGCTGTGCTGCAGAGCGATGTGCTAGATGCTGTGCTGCACAGGGATGCGCTGGGCGCTGCAGAGCGATGTGCTAGATGCTGTGCTGCAGAGCAATGTGCTGTGCTTCAGAGCGATGCGCTGGGTGCTGCGTTGCAGAGCTATATGCTTGTTGCTGCGCTGCAGAGTGATGTGCTAGGTGCAGTGCTGCAGAGCGATGCGCTGGGTGCTATACTGCAGAGCGATGTGCTGTGTGCTGCGCTGCAGAGCGCTGGGTGCTGCGCTGCAGAGCGATGCGCCGGGTGCTGCGCTGCAGAGCGATGCACTGGGTGCTGTGCTGCAGAGCGATGCGCTGGGTGCTGCAAAGCGATGTACTGGGTGCTGTGCTGCAGAGCGATGTTCTGGGTGCTGCGCTGCAGAGCGATGCGCTGGGTGCTGCAAAGCGATGTGCTGGGTGCTGCGCTGCAGAGCGATGCGCTGGGTGCTGCAGAGCGATGTGCTGAGTGCTGCGCTGCAGAGCGATGCACTGGGTGCTATACTGCAGAGCGATGTGCTGGTGCTGCACAGCAGAGCGATGCGCTTGTCGCTGGGCTGCAGAGCGATGTGCTGGGTACTGCGCTGCAGAGCGATGCGCTGGTTGCTGCGCTGCAGAGCGATGCGCTGGGTGCTGTGCTGCAGAGCGATGCGCTGGGTGCTATACTGCAGAGCGATGCGCTGGGTGCTATACTGCAGAGTGATGTGCTGGGTGCTGCGCTGCAGAGCGATGTGCTGGGTGCTGTGCTGCAGAGCGATGTGCTAGATGCTGTGGTGCAGAGCGATGTGCTGGGTGCTGCGCACAGAGCGATGCGCTGGGTGCTGCAGTGCGATGTGCTGGGTGCTGCACTGCAAAGCTATGTGCTGGGTGCTGCGCTGCAGAGCGATGCTCTGGGTGCTGCAAAACGATGTGCTGGGTGCTGTGCTGCAGAGCGATGTGCTGGGTGCTATACTGCAGAGCGATGCGCTGGGTGCCATGCTGCAGAGCGATGTGCTGGGTGCTATACTGCAGAGCGATGCGCTGGGTGCTGTGCTGCAGAGCGATGTGCTGGGTGCTATGCTGCAGAGCGATGTGCTTGGTGCTGTGCTGCAGAGCGATGTGCTGGGTGCTGCGCTGCAGAGCGATGCGCTGGGTGCTGCGCTGCAGAGTTATGTGCTGGGTGCTGTGCTGCAGAGCGATATGCTGGGTGCTATGCGGCAGAACGATGCGCTGGGTGCTATTGTGCTGGGTGCTGCGCTGCAGAGCAATGTGCTGGGTGTTGCACTGCAGAGCAATGTGCTGGGTGCTGCGCTGCAGAGCGTTGTGCTGGGTGCTGTGCTGCAGAGCGATGCGCTGGGTGCTATACTGCAGAGCGATGCGCTGGGTGCTGCAAAGCGATGTGCTGGGTGCTGTGCTGCAGATCGATGTGCTGGGTGCTGCGCTGCAGAGCAATGCGCTGGGTGCTGCAGAGCGATGTGCTGGGTGCTGCGCTGCAGAGCGATGCGCTGGGTGCTATACTGCAGAGCGATGTGCTGGGGCTGCGCAGCAGAGCGATTCGCTTGTCGCTGGGCTGAAAAGCGATGAGCCGGGTACTGCGCTGCAGAGCGATGCTCTGTTTGCTGCGCTGTAGAGCGATGTGCTGGGTGCTATACTGCAGAGCGATGCACTGGGTGCTATACTGCAGAGCGATGCATTGTGTGCTGTGCTGCAGAGCGATGTGCTGTGTGCTACGCTCCAGAGCGATGTGCTGGTGCTGTGCTGCAGAGCGATATGCTGGGTGCTATGCGGCAGAGCGATGCGCTGGGTGCTATTGTGCTGGGTGCTGCGCTGCAGAGCATTGTGCTGGGTGTTGCGCTGCAGAGCAATGTGCTGGGTGCTGCGCTGCAGAGCGATGTGCTGGTGCGGCACTGCAGAGCGATGTGCTGAGTGCTGTGCTGCAGAGCGATGTGCTGGGTGCTACGCTGCAGAGCGATGTGCTGGTGCTGTGCTGCAGAGCGATATGCTGGGTGCTATGCGGCAGAGCGATGCGCTGGGTGCTATTGTGCTGGGTGCTGCGCTGCAGAGCAATGTGCTGGGTGTTGCGCTGCAGAGCAATGTGCTGGGTTCTGCGCTGCAGAGCGATGTGCTGGTGCGGCGCTGCAGAGCGATGTGCTGAGTGCTGTGCTGCAGAGCGATGTGCTGGGTGCGGCGCTGCAGAGCGATGTGCTGAGTGCTGTGCTGCAGAGCGATGCGCTGGGTGCTGCGCTGCAGAGTGATGTGCTGGGTGCTGCAAAGCGATGTGCTGGGTGCTATGCTGCAGAGCGATGTGCTGGGTGCTGCGCTGCAGAGCGATGCGCTGAGTGCTGCAAAGCGATGTGCTGGGTGCTGCGCTGCAGAGCTATGCGCTGGTTGCTGCAGAGCGATGTGCTGGGTGCTGCGCTGCAGAGCGATGTGCTGGGTGCTATACTGCAGAGCGATGTGCTGGTGCTGCGCAGCAGAGCGATGCGCTTGTCGCTGGGCTGCAGAGCGATGCGCTGGGTGCTCCGCTGCAGAGCGATGCGCTGGGTGCTGCGCTGCAGAGCGATGCACTGGGTGCTGTGCTGCAGAGCAATGTGCTGTGCTGCATAGTGATTTGATGTGCTGCAGAGCGATACAGAGCGATGCGCTGGTGCTGCGCAGCAGAGCGATGCGCTTGTCGCTGGGTTGCAGAGCGATGAGCCGGGTACTGCGCTGCAGAGCGATGCACTGGTTGCTGCGCTGCAGAGCGATGCGCTGGGTGCTGTGCTGCAGAGCGATGCGCTGGGTGCTGCACTGCAGAGCGATGTGCTAGATGCTGTGGTGAAGAGCGATGTGCTGGGTACTGCGCACAGAGCGATGCGCTGGGTGCTGCAGAGCGATGCGATGGGTGCTGTGCTGCAGAGCAATGTGCTGGGTGCAGCGCTGTAGAGCGATGTGCTAGATGCTGCGCTGCAGAGCGAGGCGCTGGGTGCTGCACTGCAGAACGATGGGCTGGGTGCTGTGCAGCAGAGCGATGTGCTGGGTTCTGCGCCGCAGAGTTATGTGCTGGGTGCTGTGCTGCAGAGCGATATGCTGAGTGCTATGCGGCAGAGCGATGCGCTGGGTGCTATTGTGCTGGGTGCTGCGCTGTAGAGCAATGTGCTGGGTGCTGCGCTGCAGAGCAATGTGCTGGGTGTTGTGCTGCAGAGCAATGTGCTGGGTGCTGCGCTGCAGAGCGATGTGCTGGGTGCTGCGCTGCAGAGCGATGTGCTGAGTGCTGTGCTGCAGAGTGGTGCGCTGGGTGCTATACTGAAGAGCGATGTGCTGGGTGCTGCGCTGCAGAGCGATGCGCTGGGTGCTGCAGAGCGATGTGCTGGGTGCTGTGCTGCAGAGCGATGTGCTGGGTGCTGCGCTGCAGAGCGATACGCTGGGTGCTGCAAAGCGATGTGCTGGGTGCTGCGCTGCAGAGCGATGAGCTGGTTGCTGCAGAGCGATGTGCTGGGTGCTGCGCTGCAGAGCAATGGGCTGGTTGCTGCAGAGCGATGTGCTGGGTGCTGCGCTGCAGAGCGATGCGCTGGGTGCTATACTGCAGAGCGATGCGCTGGGTGCTGTGCTGCAGAGCGATGCGCTGGGTGCTATACTGCAGAGCGATGTGCTAGATGCTGTGGTGCAGAGCGATGTGCTGGGTGCTGTGCACTGAGCAATGCGCTGGGTGCTATACTGCACAGCGTTGTCCTGGGTGCTGCGCTGCAGAGCGATGTGCTAGATACTGTGGTGCAGAGCGATGTGCTGGGTGCTGTGCACAGAGCGATGCGCTGGGTGCTATACTGCAGAGGGATGTGCTGGGTGTTGCGCTGCAGAGCGATGTGCTAGATGCTGTGGTGCAGAGCGATGTGCTCGGTGCTGCGCACAGAGCAATGCGCTGGGTGCTATACTGCAGAGCGATGTGGTTGTTGCTGCACTGCAGAGCGATGTGCTGGGTGCTGCGCTGCAGAGCGATGCGCTGGGTGCTGCAAAACGATGTGCTGGGTGCTGTGCTGCAGAGCGATGCGCTGGGTGCTATACTGCAGAGCGATGCACTGGGTGCTATACTGCAGAGCGATGCGCTGGGTGCTGTGCTGCAGAGCGATGTGCTGGATGCTACGCTGCAGAGCGATGTGCTTGGTGCTGTGTTGCAGTGCGATGTGCTGGCTGCTGCGCTGCAGAGCGATGCGCTGGGTGCTGCGCTGCAGAGTTATGTGCTGGGTGATGTGCTGCAGAGCTATATGCTGGGTACTATGCGGCAGAGCGATGCACTGGGTGCTATTGTGCTGGGTGCTCTGCTGCAGAGTAATGTGCTGGGTGTTGCGCTGCAGAGCAATGTGCTGGGTGCTGCGCTGCAGAGCGATGTGCTGGGTGCTGTGATGCAGAGCGATGCGCTGGGTGCTATACTGCAGAGCGATGTGCTGGGTGATGCGCTGCAGAGCGATTCGATGGGTGCTGCGCTGCAGAGCGATGCGCTGGGTGCTGCGCTGCAGAGCGATGCGCTGGGTGCTGCAAAGTGATGTGCTGGGTGTTGTGCTGCAGAGCGATGTGCTGGGTGTTGTGCTGCAGAGCGATGTGCTGGGTGCTGCAAAGCGATGTGCTGGGTGCTGCGCTGCAGAGTGATGCGCTGGTTGCTGCAGAGCGATGTGCTGGGTGCTGCGCTGCAGAGCGATGCGCTGGGTGCTAAACTGCAGAGCGATGTGCTGGTGCTGCGCAGCAGAGCGATGCGCTTGTCGCTGGGCTGCAGAGCAATGCGCTGGGTGCTGCGCTGCAGAGCGATGTGTTGTGCTGCATAGTGATTTGCTGTGCTGCAGAGCGATGCAGAGCGATGCGCTGGTGCTGCGCAGCAGAGCGATGCGCTTGTCGCTGGGCTGCAGATCGATGTGCCGGGTACTGCGCTGCAGAGCGATGCGCTGGTTGCTGCGCTGCAGAGCGATGCACTGGGTGCTGTGCTGCAGAGCGATGTGCTGGGTGCTGTGATGCAGAGCGATGCTCTGGGTGCTATACTGCAGAGCGATGTGCTGGGTGCTGCTCTGCAGAGTGATGTGCTAGATGCTGTGGTGCAGAGCGATGTGCTGGGCACTGTGCACAGAGCGATGCTCTGGGTGCTGCAGAGCGATGCGCTGGGTGCTGCACTGCAGAGCGATGTGCTGGGTGCTGCGCTGCAGAGCGATGTGCTGGGTGCTGCGCTGCAGAGCGATGCACTGGGTGCTACAAAGCGATGTGCTGGGTGCTGCGCTGCAGAGCGATGCGCGGGGTGCTGAAGAGCGATGTGCTGGGTGCTGCGCTGCAGAGCGAGGCGCTGGGTGCTATACTGCAGAGCGATGCACTGGGTGCTGTGCTGCAGAGCGATGTGCTGGGTGCTGTGCTGCAGTGCGATGTGATGGGTGCTATACTGCAGAGCGATGCGCTTGTCGCTGCGCTGCAGAGCGATGCACTGGGTGCTGCGCTGCAGAGCGATGCGCTGGGTGCTGGGCTGCAGAGCAATGCGCTGGGTGTAATACTGCTGAGCGATGTGCTGTGCTGCAGAGCGATGCGCTGGGTGCTGCGCTGCAGAGCAATGCGCTGGGTGCTGCGCTGCAGAGCGATGCGCTGGGTGCTGCGCTGCAGAGCAATGCGCTGGGTGTAATACTGCTGAGCGATGTGCTGTGCTGCAGAGCGATGCGCTGGGTGCTGCGCTGCAGAGCAATGCGCTGGGTGCTATAATGCAGAGCAATATGCTGTGCTGCAGAGCGATGCGCTGGGTTCTGCGCTGCAGAGCGATGCACTGGGTGCTGTGCTGCAGAGCGATGCACTGGGTGCTGTGCTGCAGAGCGATGCGCTGGGTGCTATCCTGCAGAGCGATGTGCTGTGCTGCAGAGCGATACGCTGGGTGCTGCGCTGCAGAGCAATGCGCTGGGTGCTATACTGCAGAGCGATGTGCTGTGCTGCAGAGCGATGCGCTGGGTGCTGCGCTGAAGAGAAATGTGCTTGTTGCTGCGCTGCAGAGCGATGTTCTAGGAGCTTTGCTGCAGAGGGATTTGCTGGGCGCTGCAGAGCGATGTGCTGGGTGCTGCGCTGCAGAGCGATGTGCTGCACTGCAGAGCGATGCGCTGGGTGCTGCGCTGCAGAGCAATGCGCTGGGTGCTATACTGCAGAGCGATGTGCTGTGCTGCAGAGCGATGCGCTGAGTGCTGCGCTGCAGAGCGATGCACTGGGTGCTGCGCTGCAGAGCAATGCGCTGGGTGCTATACTGCACAGCGATGTGCTGTGCTGCAGAGTGATGCGCTGGGTGCTGCGCTGCAGAGCAATGCGCTGGGTGCTATAATGCAGAGCAATATGCTGTGCTGCAGAGCGATGCGCTGGGTGCTGCGCTGAAGAGCAATGTTCTTGGTGCTGTGCTGCAGAGCGATGTGCTAGATGCTGTGCTGCACAGGGATGCGCTGGGCGCTGCAGAGCGATGTGCTAGATGCTGTGCTGCAGAGCAATGTGCTGTGCTTCAGAGCGATGCGCTGGGTGCTGCGCTGCAGAGCTATATGCTTGTTGCTGCGCTGCAGAGTGATGTTCTAGGTGCAGTGCTGCAGAGGAATGTGCTGGGTGCTGCAGAGCGATGTGCTGGGTGCAGTGCTGCAGAGCGATGTGCTGCACTGCAGAGCGATGCGCTTGGTGCTGCGCTGCAGAGCAATGCGCTGGGTGCTATACTGCAGAGCGATGTGCTGTGCTGCAGAGCAATACGCTGGGTGCTGCGCTGCAGAGCTATGCGCTGGGTGCTATACAGCAGAGCGATGTGCTGTGCTGCAGAGCGATGCGCTGGGTGCTGCGCTGAAGAGCAATGTGCTTGTTGCTGTGCTGCAGAGGGATTTGCTGGGCGCTGCAGAGCGATGTGCTGGGTGCTGCGCTGCAGAACGATGTGCTGCACTGCAGAGCGATGCGCTGGGTGCTGCGCTGCAGAGCAATGCGCTTGGTGCTGTGCTGCAGAGCAATGTTCTTGGTGCTGTGCTGCAGAGCGATGTGCTAGATGCTGTGCTGCACAGGGATGTGCTGGGTGCTGCAGAGCAATGTGCTGGGTGCTGCGCTGCAGAGCGATGCGCTGGGTGCTGCAGAGCGATGCGCTGGGTGATGTGCTGCAGAGCGATGTGCTGGGTGCTGCGCTGCAGAGCGATGTGCTGGGTGCTATACTGCAGAGGGATGTGCTGGGTGTTGCGCTGCAGAGCGATGTGCTAGATGCTGTGGTGCAGAGCGATGTGCTCGGTGCTGCGCACAGAGCAATGCGCTGGGTGCTATACTGCAGAGCGATGTGGTGGGTGCTGCACTGCAGAGCGATGTGCTGGGTGCTGCGCTGCAGAGCGATGCGCTGGGTGCTGCAAAACGATGTGCTGGGTGCTGTGCTGCAGAGCGATGCGCTGGGTGCTATACTGCAGAGCGATGCACTGGGTGCTATACTGCAAAGCGATGCGCTGGGTGCTGTGCTGCAGAGCGATGTGCTGGATGCTACGCTGCAGAGCGATGTGCTTGGTGCTGTGTTGCAGTGCGATGTGCTGGGTGCTGCGCTGCAGAGCGATGCGCTGGGTGCTGCGCTGCAGAGTTATGTGCTGGGTGATGTGCTGCAGAGCGATATGCTGGGTGCTATGCGGCAGAGCGATGCACTGGGTGCTATTGTGCTGGGTGCTGTGCTGCAGAGTAATGTGCTGGGTGTTGCGCTGCAGAGCAATGTGCTGGGTGCTGCGCTGCAGAGCGATGTGCTGGGTGCTGTGATGCAGAGCAATGCGCTGGGTGCTGCGCTGCAGAGCAATGCGCTGGGTGTAATACTGCTGAGCGATGTGCTGTGCTGCAGAGCGATGCGCTGGGTGCTGCGCTGCAGAGCAATGCGCTGGGTGCTATAATGCAGAGCAATATGCTGTGCTGCAGAGCGATGCGCTGGGTTCTGCGCTGCAGAGCGATGCACTGGGTGCTGTGCTGCAGAGCGATGCACTGGGTGCTGCGCTGCAGAGCAATGCGCTGGGTGCTATACTGCACAGCGATGTGCTGTGCTGCAGAGTGATGCGCTGGGTGCTGCGCTGCAGAGCAATGCGCTGGGTGCTATACTGCAGAGCGATGTGCTGTGCTGCAGAGCGATGCGCTGAGTGCTGCGCTGCAGAGCGATGCACTGGGTGCTGCGCTGCAGAGCAATGCGCTGGGTGCTATACTGCACAGCGATGTGCTGTGCTGCAGAGTGATGCGCTGGGTGCTGCGCTGCAGAGCAATGCGCTGGGTGCTATAATGCAGAGCAATATGCTGTGCTGCAGAGCGATGCGCTGGGTGCTGCGCTGAAGAGCAATGTTCTTGGTGCTGTGCTGCAGAGCGATGTGCTAGATGCTGTGCTGCACAGGGATGCGCTGGGCGCTGCAGAGCGATGTGCTAGATGCTGTGCTGCAGAGCAATGTGCTGTGCTTCAGAGCGATGCGCTGGGTGCTGCGCTGCAGAGCTATATGCTTGTTGCTGCGCTGCAGAGTGATGTTCTAGGTGCAGTGCTGCAGAGGAATGTGCTGGGTGCTGCAGAGCGATGTGCTGGGTGCAGCGCTGCAGAGCGATGTGCTGCACTGCAGAGCGATGCGCTTGGTGCTGCGCTGCAGAGCAATGCGCTGGGTGCTATACTGCAGAGCGATGTGCTGTGCTGCAGAGCGATACGCTGGGTGCTGCGCTGCAGAGCTATGCGCTGGGTGCTATACAGCAGAGCGATGTGCTGTGCTGCAGAGCGATGCGCTGGGTGCTGCGCTGAAGAGCAATGTGCTTGTTGCTGTGCTGCAGAGGGATTTGCTGGGCGCTGCAGAGCGATGTGCTGGGTGCTGCGCTGCAGAACGATGTGCTGCACTGCAGAGCGATGCGCTGGGTGCTGCGCTGCAGAGCAATGCGCTTGGTGCTGTGCTGCAGAGCAATGTTCTTGGTGCTGTGCTGCAGAGCGATGTGCTAGATGCTGTGCTGCACAGGGATGTGCTGGGTGCTGCAGAGCAATGTGCTGGGTGCTGCGCTGCAGAGCGATGCGCTGGGTGCTGCAGAGCGATGCGCTGGGTGATGTGCTGCAGAGCGATGTGCTGGGTGCTGCGCTGCAGAGCGATGTGCTGGGTGCTATACTGCAGAGGGATGTGCTGGGTGTTGCGCTGCAGAGCGATGTGCTAGATGCTGTGGTGCAGAGCGATGCGCTGGGTGCTGCAAAACGATGTGCTGGGTGCTGTGCTGCAGAGCGATGCGCTGGGTGCTATACTGCAAAGCGATGCGCTGGGTGCTGTGCTGCAGAGCGATGTGCTGGATGCTACGCTGCAGAGCGATGTGCTTGGTGCTGTGTTGCAGTGCGATGTGCTGGGTGCTGCGCTGCAGAGCGATGCGCTGGGTGCTGCGCTGCAGAGTTATGTGCTGGGTGATGTGCTGCAGAGCGATATGCTGGGTGCTATGCGGCAGAGCGATGCACTGGGTGCTATTGTGCTGGGTGCTGTGCTGCAGAGTAATGTGCTGGGTGTTGCGCTGCAGAGCAATGTGCTGGGTGCTGCGCTGCAGAGCGATGTGCTGGGTGCTGTGATGCAGAGCAATGCGCTGGGTGCTATACTGCAGAGCGATGTGCTGGGTGATGCGCTGCAGAGCGATTCGATGGGTGCTGCGCTGCAGAGCGATGCGCTGGGTGCTGCGCTGCAGAGCGATGCGCTGGGTGCTGTGCTGCAGAGCAATGCGCTGGGTGCTATAATGCAGAGCAATATGCTGTGCTGCAGAGCGATGCGCTGGGTTCTGCGCTGCAGAGCGATGCACTGGGTGCTGTGCTGCAGAGCGATGCACTGGGTGCTGTGCTGCAGAGCGATGTGCTGTGCTGCAGAGCGATGCGCTGGGTGCTGCGCTGAAGAGCAATGTGCTTGTTGCTGCGCTGCAGAGCGATGTTCTAGGAGCTGTGCTGCAGAGGGATTTGCTGGGCGCTGCAGAGCGATGTGCTGGGTGCTGCGCTGCAGAGCGATGTGCTGCACTGCAGAGTGATGCGCTGGGTGCTGCGCTGCAGAGCAATGCGCTGGGTGCTATACTGCACAGCGATGTGCTGTGCTGCAGAGTGATGCGCTGGGTGCTGCGCTGCAGAGCAATGCGCTGGGTGCTATAATGCAGAGCAATATGCTGTGTTGCAGAGCGATGCGCTGGGTGCTGCGCTGAAGAGCAATGTTCTTGGTGCTGTGCTGCAGAGCGATGTGCTAGATGCTGTGCTGCACAGGGATGCGCTGGGCGCTGCAGAGCGATGTGCTAGATGCTGTGCTGCAGAGCAATGTGCTGTGCTTCAGAGCGATGCGCTGGGTGCTGCGCTGCAGAGCTATATGCTTGTTGCTGCGCTGCAGAGTGATGTGCTAGGTGCAGTGCTGCAGAGGAATGTGCTGGGTGCTGCAGAGCGATGTGCTGGGTGCAGCGCTGCAGAGCGATGTGCTGCACTGCAGAGCGAAGCGCTTGGTGCTGCGCTGCAGAGCAATGCGCTGGGTGCTATACTGCAGAGCAATATGCTGTGCTGCAGAGCGATACGCTGGGTGCTGCGCTGCAGAGCAATGCGCTGGGTGCTATACAGCAGAGCGATGTGCTGTGCTGCAGAGCGATGCGCTGGGTGCTGCGCTGAAGAGCAATGTGCTTGTTGCTGTGCTGCAGAGGGATTTGCTGGGCGCTGCAGAGCGATGTGCTGGGTGCTGCGCTGCAGAACGATGTGCTGCACTGCAGAGCGATGCGCTGGGTGCTGCGCTGCAGAGCAATGTGCTTGGTGCTGTGCTGTAGAGCAATGTTCTTGGTGCTGTGCTGCAGAGCGATGTGCTAGATGCTGTGCTGCACAGGGATGTGCTGGGTGCTGCAGAGCAATGCGCTGGGTGCTGCGCTGCAGAGCGATGCGCTGGGTGCTGCAGAGCGATGCGCTGGGTGATGTGCTGCAGAGCGATGTGCTGGGTGCTGCGCTGCAGAGCGATGTGCTGGGTGCTATACTGCAGAGGGATGTGCTGGGTGTTGCGCTGCAGAGCGATGTGCTAGATGCTGTGGTGCAGAGCGATGTGCTCGGTGCTGCGCACAGAGCAATGCGCTGGGTGCTATACTGCAGAGCGATGTGGTGGGTGCTGCGCTGCAGAGCGATGCGCTGGGTGCTGCGCTGCAGAGCAATGCGCTGGGTGTAATACTGCTGAGCGATGTGCTGTGCTGCAGAGCGATGCGCTGGGTGCTGCGCTGCAGAGCAATGCGCTGGGTGCTATAATGCAGAGCAATATGCTGTGCTGCAGAGCGATGCGCTGGGTTCTGCGCTGCAGAGCGATGCACTGGGTGCTGTGCTGCAGAGCGATGCACTGGGTGCTGTGCTGCAGAGCGATGCGCTGGGTGCTATCCTGCAGAGCGATGTGCTGTGCTGCAGAGCGATACGCTGGGTGCTGCGCTGCAGAGCAATGCGCTGGGTGCTATACTGCAGAGCGATGTGCTGTGCTGCAGAGCGATGCGCTGGGTGCTGCGCTGAAGAGAAATGTGCTTGTTGCTGCGCTGCAGAGCGATGTTCTAGGAGCTTTGCTGCAGAGGGATTTGCTGGGCGCTGCAGAGCGATGTGCTGGGTGCTGCGCTGCAGAGCGATGTGCTGCACTGCAGAGCGATGCGCTGGGTGCTGCGCTGCAGAGCAATGCGCTGGGTGCTATACTGCAGAGCGATGTGCTGTGCTGCAGAGCGATGCGCTGAGTGCTGCGCTGCAGAGCGATGCACTGGGTGCTGCGCTGCAGAGCAATGCGCTGGGTGCTATACTGCACAGCGATGTGCTGTGCTGCAGAGTGATGCGCTGGGTGCTGCGCTGCAGAGCAATGCGCTGGGTGCTATAATGCAGAGCAATATGCTGTGCTGCAGAGCGATGCGCTGGGTGCTGCGCTGAAGAGCAATGTTCTTGGTGCTGTGCTGCAGAGCGATGTGCTAGATGCTGTGCTGCAGAGCAATGTGCTGTGCTTCAGAGCGATGCGCTGGGTGCTGCGCTGCAGAGCTATATGCTTGTTGCTGCGCTGCAGAGTGATGTTCTAGGTGCAGTGCTGCAGAGGAATGTGCTGGGTGCTGCAGAGCGATGTGCTGGGTGCAGCGCTGCAGAGCGATGTGCTGCACTGCAGAGCGATGCGCTTGGTGCTGCGCTGCAGAGCAATGCGCTGGGTGCTATACTGCAGAGCGATGTGCTGTGCTGCAGAGCGATACGCTGGGTGCTGCGCTGCAGAGCTATGCGCTGGGTGCTATACAGCAGAGCGATGTGCTGTGCTGCAGAGCGATGCGCTGGGTGCTGCGCTGAAGAGCAATGTGCTTGTTGCTGTGCTGCAGAGGGATTTGCTGGGCGCTGCAGAGCGATGTGCTGGGTGCTGCGCTGCAGAACGATGTGCTGCACTGCAGAGCTATGCGCTGGGTGCTATACAGCAGAGCGATGTGCTGTGCTGCAGAGCGATGCGCTGGGTGCTGCGCTGAAGAGCAATGTGCTTGTTGCTGTGCTGCAGAGGGATTTGCTGGGCACTGCAGAGCGATGCGCTGGGTGCTGCGCTGCAGAGCAATGCGCTTGGTGCTGTGCTGCAGAGCAATGTTCTTGGTGCTGTGCTGCAGAGCGATGTGCTAGATGCTGTGCTGCACAGGGATGTGCTGGGTGCTGCAGAGCAATGTGCTGGGTGCTGCGCTGCAGAGCGATGCGCTGGGTGATGTGCTGCAGAGCGATGTGCTGGGTGCTGCGCTGCAGAGCGATGTGCTGGGTGCTATACTGCAGAGGGATGTGCTGGGTGTTGCGCTGCAGAGCGATGTGCTAGATGCTGTGGTGCAGAGCGATGTGCTCGGTGCTGCGCACAGAGCAATGCGCTGGGTGCTATACTGCAGAGCGATGTGGTGGGTGCTGCACTGCAGAGCGATGTGCTGGGTGCTGCAAAACGATGTGCTGGGTGCTGTGCTGCAGAGCGATGCGCTGGGTGCTATACTGCAGAGCGATGCACTGGGTGCTATACTGCAAAGCGATGCGCTGGGTGCTGTGCTGCAGAGCGATGTGCTGGATGCTACGCTGCAGAGCGATGTGCTTGGTGCTGTGTTGCAGTGCGATGTGCTGGGTGCTGCGCTGCAGAGCGATGCGCTGGGTGCTGTGTTGCAGTGCGATGTGCTGGGTGCTGCGCTGCAGAGTGATGCGCTGGGTGCTGTGCTGCAGAGTTATGTGCTGGGTGATGTGCTGCAGAGCGATATGCTGGGTGCTATGCGGCAGAGCGATGCACTGGGTGCTATTGTGCTGGGTGCTGTGCTGCAGAGTAATGTGCTGGGTGCTATACTGCAGAGCGATGTGCTGGGTGATGCGCTGCAGAGCGATTCGATGGGTGCTGCGCTGCAGAGCGATGCGCTGGGTGCTGCGCTGCAGAGCGATGCGCTGGGTGCTGCGCTGCAGAGCGATGCGCTGGGTGCTGCGCTGCAGAGCAATGCGGTGGGTGTAATACTGCTGAGCGATGTGCTGTGCTGCAGAGCGATGCGCTGGGTGCTGCGCTGCAGAGCAATGCGCTGGGTGCTATAATGCAGAGCAATATGCTGTGCTGCAGAGCGATGCGCTGGGTTCTGCGCTGCAGAGCGATGCACTGGGTGCTGTGCTGCAGAGCGATGCACTGGGTGCTGTGCTGCAGAGCGATGCGCTGAGTGCTATCCTGCAGAGCGATGTGCTGTGCTGCAGAGCGATGCGCTGGGTGCTGCGCTGAAGAGCAATGTGCTTGTTGCTGCGCTGCAGAGCGATGTTCTAGGAACTGTGCTGCAGAGGGATTTGCTGGGCGCTGCAGAGCGATGTGCTGGGTGCTGCGCTGCAGAGCGATGTGCTGCACTGCAGAGCGATGCGCTGGGTGCTGCGCTGCAGAGCAATGCGCTGGGTGCTATACTGCAGAGCGATGTGCTGTGCTGCAGAGCGATGCGCTGAGTGCTGCGCTGCAGAGCGATGCACTGGGTGCTGCGCTGCAGAGCAATGCGCTGGGTGCTATACTGCACAGCGATGTGCTGTGCTGCAGAGTGATGCGCTGGGTGCTGCGCTGCAGAGCAATGCGCTGAGTGCTATAATGCAGAGCAATATGCTGTGCTGCAGAGCGATGCGCTGGGTGCTGCGCTGAAGAGCAATGTTCTTGGTGCTGTGCTGCAGAGCGATGTGCTAGATGCTGTGCTGCACAGGGATGCGCTGGGCGCTGCAGAGCGATGTGCTAGATGCTGTGCTGCAGAGCAATGTGCTGTGCTTCAGAGCGATGCGCTGGGTGCTGCGCTGCAGAGCTATATGCTTGTTGCTGCGCTGCAGAGTGATGTGCTAGGTGCAGTGCTGCAGAGGAATGTGCTGGGTGCTGCAGAGCGATGTGCTGGGTGCAGCACTGCAGAGCGATGTGCTGCACTGCAGAGCGATGCGCTTGGTGCTGCGCTGCAGAGCAATGCGCTGGGTGCTATACTGCAGAGCGATATGCTGTGCTGCAGAGCGATACGCTGGGTGCTGCGCTGCAGAGCAATGCGCTGGGTGCTATACAGCAGAGCGATGTGCTGTGCTGCAGAGCGATGCGCTGGGTGCTGCGCTGAAGAGCAATGTGCTTGTTGCTGTGCTGCAGAGGGATTTGCTGGGCGCTGCAGAGCGATGTGCTGGGTGCTGCGCTGCAGAACGATGTGCTGCACTGCAGAGCGATGCGCTGGGTGCTGCGCTGCAGAGCAATGCGCTTGGTGCTGTGCTGCAGAGCAATGTTCTTGGTGCTGTGCTGCAGAGCGATGTGCTAGATGCTGTGCTGCACAGGGATGTGCTGGGTGCTGCAGAGCAATGTGCTGGGTGCTGCGCTGCAGAGCGATGCGCTGGGTGCTGCAGAGCGATGCGCTGGGTGATGTGCTGCAGAGCGATGTGCTGGGTGCTGCGCTGCAGAGCGATGTGCTGGGTGCTATACTGCAGAGGGATGTGCTGGGTGTTGCGCTGCAGAGCGATGTGCTAGATGCTGTGGTGCAGAACGATGTGCTCGGTGCTGCGCACAGAGCAATGCGCTGGGTGCTATACTGCAGAGCGATGTGGTGGGTGCTGCACTGCAGAGCGATGTGCTGGGTGCTGCGCTGCAGAGCGATGCGCTGGGTGCTGCAAAACGATGTGCTGGGTGCTGTGCTGCAGAGCGATGCGCTGGGTGCTATACTGCAGAGCGATGCACTGGGTGCTATACTGCAGAGCGATGCGCTGGGTGCTGCACTGCAGAGCGATGCGCTGGGTGCTGCGCTGCAGAGCAATGCGCTGGGTGCTATACTGCAGAGCGATGTGCTGTGCTGCAGAGCGATGCGCTGAGTGCTGCGCTGCAGAGCGATGCACTGGGTGCTGCGCTGCAGAGCAATGCGCTGGGTGCTATACTGCACAGCGATGTGCTGTGCTGCAGAGTGATGCGCTGGGTGCTGCGCTGCAGAGCAATGCGCTGGGTGCTATAATGCAGAGCAATATGCTGTGCTGCAGAGCGATGCGCTGGGTGCTGCGCTGAAGAGCAATGTTCTTGGTGCTGTGCTGCAGAGCGATGTGCTAGATGCTGTGCTGCAGAGCAATGTGCTGTGCTTCAGAGCGATGCGCTGGGTGCTGCGCTGCAGAGCTATATGCTTGTTGCTGCGCTGCAGAGTGATGTTCTAGGTGCAGTGCTGCAGAGGAATGTGCTGGGTGCTGCAGAGCGATGTGCTGGGTGCAGCGCTGCAGAGCGATGTGCTGCACTGCAGAGCGATGCGCTTGGTGCTGCGCTGCAGAGCAATGCGCTGGGTGCTATACTGCAGAGCGATGTGCTGTGCTGCAGAGCGATACGCTGGGTGCTGCGCTGCAGAGCTATGCGCTGGGTGCTATACAGCAGAGCGATGTGCTGTGCTGCAGAGCGATGCGCTGGGTGCTGCGCTGAAGAGCAATGTGCTTGTTGCTGCGCTGCAGAGCGATGTTCTAGGAACTGTGCTGCAGAGGGATTTGCTGGGCGCTGCAGAGCGATGTGCTGGGTGCTGCGCTGCAGAGCGATGTGCTGCACTGCAGAGCGATGCGCTGGGTGCTGCGCTGCAGAGCAATGCGCTGGGTGCTATACTGCAGAGCGATGTGCTGTGCTGCAGAGCGATGCGCTGAGTGCTGCGCTGCAGAGCGATGCACTGGGTGCTGCGCTGCAGAGCAATGCGCTGGGTGCTATACTGCACAGCGATGTGCTGTGCTGCAGAGTGATGCGCTGGGTGCTGCGCTGCAGAGCAATGCGCTGAGTGCTATAATGCAGAGCAATATGCTGTGCTGCAGAGCGATGCGCTGGGTGCTGCGCTGAAGAGCAATGTTCTTGGTGCTGTGCTGCAGAGCGATGTGCTAGATGCTGTGCTGCACAGGGATGCGCTGGGCGCTGCAGAGCGATGTGCTAGATGCTGTGCTGCAGAGCAATGTGCTGTGCTTCAGAGCGATGCGCTGGGTGCTGCGCTGCAGAGCTATATGCTTGTTGCTGCGCTGCAGAGTGATGTGCTAGGTGCAGTGCTGCAGAGGAATGTGCTGGGTGCTGCAGAGCGATGTGCTGGGTGCAGCACTGCAGAGCGATGTGCTGCACTGCAGAGCGATGCGCTTGGTGCTGCGCTGCAGAGCAATGCGCTGGGTGCTATACTGCAGAGCGATATGCTGTGCTGCAGAGCGATACGCTGGGTGCTGCGCTGCAGAGCAATGCGCTGGGTGCTATACAGCAGAGCGATGTGCTGTGCTGCAGAGCGATGCGCTGGGTGCTGCGCTGAAGAGCAATGTGCTTGTTGCTGTGCTGCAGAGGGATTTGCTGGGCGCTGCAGAGCGATGTGCTGGGTGCTGCGCTGCAGAACGATGTGCTGCACTGCAGAGCGATGCGCTGGGTGCTGCGCTGCAGAGCAATGCGCTTGGTGCTGTGCTGCAGAGCAATGTTCTTGGTGCTGTGCTGCAGAGCGATGTGCTAGATGCTGTGCTGCACAGGGATGTGCTGGGTGCTGCAGAGCAATGTGCTGGGTGCTGCGCTGCAGAGCGATGCGCTGGGTGCTGCAGAGCGATGCGCTGGGTGATGTGCTGCAGAGCGATGTGCTGGGTGCTGCGCTGCAGAGCGATGTGCTGGGTGCTATACTGCAGAGGGATGTGCTGGGTGTTGCGCTGCAGAGCGATGTGCTAGATGCTGTGGTGCAGAACGATGTGCTCGGTGCTGCGCACAGAGCAATGCGCTGGGTGCTATACTGCAGAGCGATGTGGTGGGTGCTGCACTGCAGAGCGATGTGCTGGGTGCTGCGCTGCAGAGCGATGCGCTGGGTGCTGCAAAACGATGTGCTGGGTGCTGTGCTGCAGAGCGATGCGCTGGGTGCTATACTGCAGAGCGATGCACTGGGTGCTATACTGCAGAGCGATGCGCTGGGTGCTGCACTGCAGAGCGATGCGCTGGGTGCTGCGCTGCAGAGCAATGCGCTGGGTGCTATACTGCAGAGCGATGTGCTGTGCTGCAGAGCGATGCGCTGAGTGCTGCGCTGCAGAGCGATGCACTGGGTGCTGCGCTGCAGAGCAATGCGCTGGGTGCTATACTGCACAGCGATGTGCTGTGCTGCAGAGTGATGCGCTGGGTGCTGCGCTGCAGAGCAATGCGCTGGGTGCTATAATGCAGAGCAATATGCTGTGCTGCAGAGCGATGCGCTGGGTGCTGCGCTGAAGAGCAATGTTCTTGGTGCTGTGCTGCAGAGCGATGTGCTAGATGCTGTGCTGCAGAGCAATGTGCTGTGCTTCAGAGCGATGCGCTGGGTGCTGCGCTGCAGAGCTATATGCTTGTTGCTGCGCTGCAGAGTGATGTTCTAGGTGCAGTGCTGCAGAGGAATGTGCTGGGTGCTGCAGAGCGATGTGCTGGGTGCAGCGCTGCAGAGCGATGTGCTGCACTGCAGAGCGATGCGCTTGGTGCTGCGCTGCAGAGCAATGCGCTGGGTGCTATACTGCAGAGCGATGTGCTGTGCTGCAGAGCGATACGCTGGGTGCTGCGCTGCAGAGCTATGCGCTGGGTGCTATACAGCAGAGCGATGTGCTGTGCTGCAGAGCGATGCGCTGGGTGCTGCGCTGAAGAGCAATGTGCTTGTTGCTGTGCTGCAGAGGGATTTGCTGGGCACTGCAGAGCGATGCGCTGGGTGCTGCGCTGCAGAGCAATGCGCTTGGTGCTGTGCTGCAGAGCAATGTTCTTGGTGCTGTGCTGCAGAGCGATGTGCTAGATGCTGTGCTGCACAGGGATGTGCTGGGTGCTGCAGAGCAATGTGCTGGGTGCTGCGCTGCAGAGCGATGCGCTGGGTGATGTGCTGCAGAGCGATGTGCTGGGTGCTGCGCTGCAGAGCGATGTGCTGGGTGCTATACTGCAGAGGGATGTGCTGGGTGTTGCGCTGCAGAGCGATGTGCTAGATGCTGTGGTGCAGAGCGATGTGCTCGGTGCTGCGCACAGAGCAATGCGCTGGGTGCTATACTGCAGAGCGATGTGGTGGGTGCTGCACTGCAGAGCGATGTGCTGGGTGCTGCAAAACGATGTGCTGGGTGCTGTGCTGCAGAGCGATGCGCTGGGTGCTATACTGCAGAGCGATGCACTGGGTGCTATACTGCAAAGCGATGCGCTGGGTGCTGTGCTGCAGAGCGATGTGCTGGATGCTACGCTGCAGAGCGATGTGCTTGGTGCTGTGTTGCAGTGCGATGTGCTGGGTGCTGCGCTGCAGAGCGATGCGCTGGGTGCTGTGTTGCAGTGCGATGTGCTGGGTGCTGCGCTGCAGAGCGATGCGCTGGGTGCTGTGCTGCAGAGTTATGTGCTGGGTGATGTGCTGCAGAGCGATATGCTGGGTGCTATGCGGCAGAGCGATGCACTGGGTGCTATTGTGCTGGGTGCTGTGCTGCAGAGTAATGTGCTGGGTGCTATACTGCAGAGCGATGTGCTGGGTGATGCGCTGCAGAGCGATTCGATGGGTGCTGCGCTGCAGAGCGATGCGCTGGGTGCTGCGCTGCAGAGCGATGCGCTGGGTGCTGCGCTGCAGAGCAATGCGGTGGGTGTAATACTGCTGAGCGATGTGCTGTGCTGCAGAGCGATGCGCTGGGTGCTGCGCTGCAGAGCAATGCGCTGGGTGCTATAATGCAGAGCAATATGCTGTGCTGCAGAGCGATGCGCTGGGTTCTGCGCTGCAGAGCGATGCACTGGGTGCTGTGCTGCAGAGCGATGCACTGGGTGCTGTGCTGCAGAGCGATGCGCTGAGTGCTATCCTGCAGAGCGATGTGCTGTGCTGCAGAGCGATGCGCTGGGTGCTGCGCTGAAGAGCAATGTGCTTGTTGCTGCGCTGCAGAGCGATGTTCTAGGAACTGTGCTGCAGAGGGATTTGCTGGGCGCTGCAGAGCGATGTGCTGGGTGCTGCGCTGCAGAGCGATGTGCTGCACTGCAGAGCGATGCGCTGGGTGCTGCGCTGCAGAGCAATGCGCTGGGTGCTATACTGCAGAGCGATGTGCTGTGCTGCAGAGCGATGCGCTGAGTGCTGCGCTGCAGAGCGATGCACTGGGTGCTGCGCTGCAGAGCAATGCGCTGGGTGCTATACTGCACAGCGATGTGCTGTGCTGCAGAGTGATGCGCTGGGTGCTGCGCTGCAGAGCAATGCGCTGAGTGCTATAATGCAGAGCAATATGCTGTGCTGCAGAGCGATGCGCTGGGTGCTGCGCTGAAGAGCAATGTTCTTGGTGCTGTGCTGCAGAGCGATGTGCTAGATGCTGTGCTGCACAGGGATGCGCTGGGCGCTGCAGAGCGATGTGCTAGATGCTGTGCTGCAGAGCAATGTGCTGTGCTTCAGAGCGATGCGCTGGGTGCTGCGCTGCAGAGCTATATGCTTGTTGCTGCGCTGCAGAGTGATGTGCTAGGTGCAGTGCTGCAGAGGAATGTGCTGGGTGCTGCAGAGCGATGTGCTGGGTGCAGCACTGCAGAGCGATGTGCTGCACTGCAGAGCGATGCGCTTGGTGCTGCGCTGCAGAGCAATGCGCTGGGTGCTATACTGCAGAGCGATATGCTGTGCTGCAGAGCGATACGCTGGGTGCTGCGCTGCAGAGCAATGCGCTGGGTGCTATACAGCAGAGCGATGTGCTGTGCTGCAGAGCGATGCGCTGGGTGCTGCGCTGAAGAGCAATGTGCTTGTTGCTGTGCTGCAGAGGGATTTGCTGGGCGCTGCAGAGCGATGTGCTGGGTGCTGCGCTGCAGAACGATGTGCTGCACTGCAGAGCGATGCGCTGGGTGCTGCGCTGCAGAGCAATGCGCTTGGTGCTGTGCTGCAGAGCAATGTTCTTGGTGCTGTGCTGCAGAGCGATGTGCTAGATGCTGTGCTGCACAGGGATGTGCTGGGTGCTGCAGAGCAATGTGCTGGGTGCTGCGCTGCAGAGCGATGCGCTGGGTGCTGCAGAGCGATGCGCTGGGTGATGTGCTACAGAGCGATGTGCTGGGTGCTGCGCTGCAGAGCGATGTGCTGGGTGCTATACTGCAGAGGGATGTGCTGGGTGTTGCGCTGCAGAGCGATGTGCTAGATGCTGTGGTGCAGAACGATGTGCTCGGTGCTGCGCACAGAGCAATGCGCTGGGTGCTATACTGCAGAGCGATGTGGTGGGTGCTGCACTGCAGAGCGATGTGCTGGGTGCTGCGCTGCAGAGCGATGCGCTGGGTGCTGCAAAACGATGTGCTGGGTGCTGTGCTGCAGAGCGATGCGCTGGGTGCTATACTGCAGAGCGATGCACTGGGTGCTATACTGCAGAGCGATGCGCTGGGTGCTGTGCTGCAGAGCGATGTGCTGGATGCTACGCTGCAGAGCGATGTGCTTGGTGCTGTGTTGCAGTGCGATGTGCTGGGTGCTGCGCTGCAGAGCGATGCGCTGGGTGCTGCGCTGCAGAGTTATGTGCTGGGTGATGTGCTGCAGAGCGATATGCTGGGTGCTATGCGGCAGAGCGATGCACTGGGTGCTATTGTGCTGGGTGCTGTGCTGCAGAGTAATGTGCTGGGTGTTGCGCTGCAGAGCAATGTGCTGGGTGCTGCGCTGCAGAGCGATGTGCTGGGTGCTGTGATGCAGAGCGATGCGCTGGGTGCTATACTGCAGAGCGATGTGCTGGGTGATGCGCTGCAGAGCGATTCGATGGGTGCTGCGCTGCAGAGCGATGCGCTGGGTGCTGCGCTGCAGAGCGATGCGCTGGGTGCTGCAAAGTGATGTGCTGGGTGTTGTGCTGCAGAGCGATGCGCTGGGTGCTGCAAAGCGATGTGCTGGGTGCTGCGCTGCAGAGTGATGCGCTGGTTGCTGCAGAGCGATGTGCTGGGTGCTGCGCTGCAGAGCGATGCGCTAGTGCTAAACTGCAGAGCGATGTACTGGTGCTGCGCAGCAGAGCGATGCGCTTGTCGCTGGGCTGCAGAGCAATGCGCTGGGTGCTGCGCTGCAGAGCGATGTGTTGTGCTGCATAGTGATTTGCTGTGCTGCTGAGCGATGCAGAGCGATGCGCTGGTGCTGCGCAGCAGAGCGATGCGCTTGTCGCTGGGCTGAAGATCGATGTGCCGGGTACTGCGCTGCAGAGCGATGCGTTGGTTGCTGCGCTGCAGAGCGATGCTCTGGGTGCTGTGCTGCAGAGCGATGTGCTGGGTGCTGCTCTGCAGAGTGATGTGCTAAATGCTGTGGTGCAGAGCGATGTGCTGGGTACTGTGCACAGAGCGATGCGCTGGGTGCTGCAGAGTGATGCGCTGGGTGCTGCACTGCAGAGCGATGTGCTGGGTGCTGCGCTGCAGAGCGATGTGCTGGGTGCTGCGCTGCAGAGCGATGCACTGGGTGCTACAAAGCGATGTGCTGGGTTCTGCGCTGCAGAGCGATGCGCGGGGTGCTGAAGAGCGATGTGCTGGGTGCTGCGCTGCAGAGCGAGGCTCTGGGTGCTATACTGCAGAGCGATGCGCTGGGTGCTGTGCTGCAGAGCGATGTGCTGGATGCTACGCTGCAGAGCGATGTGCTTGGTGCTGTGTTGCAGTGCGATGTGCTGGGTGCTGCGCTGCAGAGCGATGCGCTGGGTGCTGCGCTGCAGAGTTATGTGCTGGGTGATGTGCTGCAGAGCGATATGCTGGGTGCTATGCGGCAGAGCGATGCACTGGGTGCTATTGTGCTGGGTGCTGTGATGCAGAGTAATGTGCTGGGTGTTGCGCTGCAGAGCAATGTGCTGGGTGCTGCGCTGCAGAGCGATGTGCTGGGTGCTGTGATGCAGAGCGATGCGCTGGGTGCTATACTGCAGAGCGATGTGCTGGGTGATGCGCTGCAGAGCGATTCGATGGGTGCTGCGCTGCAGAGCGATGCGCTGGGTGCTGCGCTGCAGAGCGATGCGCTGGGTGCTGCAAAGTGATGTGCTGGGTGTTGTGTTGCAGAGCGATGCGCTGGGTGCTGCAAAGCGATGTGCTGGGTGCTGCGCTGCAGAGTGATGCGCTGGTTGCTATACTGCAGAGCGATGTGCTGGGTGATGCGCTGCAGAGCGATTCGATGGGTACTGCGCTGCAGAGCGATGCGCTGGGTGCTGCGCTGCAGAGCGATGTGCTGGGTGCTGTGATGCAGAGCGATGCGCTGGGTGCTATACTGCAGAGCGATGTGCTGGGTGATGCGCTGCGGAGCGATTCGATGGGTGCTGCGCTGCAGAGCGATGCGCTGGGTGCTGCGCTGCAGAGCGATGCGCTGGGTGCTGCAAAGTGATGTGCTGGGTGTTGTGCTGCAGAGCGATGCGCTGGGTGCTGCAAAGCGATGTGCTGGGTGCTGCGCTGCAGAGCGATGCGCTTGTCGCTGGGCTGCAGATCGATGTGCCGGGTACTGCGCTGCAGAGCGATGAGCTGGTTGCTGCGCTGCAGAGCGATGCACTGGGTGCTGTGCTGCAGAGCTATGTGCTGGGTGCTGCTCTGCAGAGTGATGTGCTAGATGCTGTAGTGCAGAGCGATGTGCTGGGTACTGTGCACAGAGCGATGCGCTGGGTGCTGCAGAGAGATGCGCTGGGTGCTGCACTGCAGAGCGATGTGCTGGGTGCTGCGCTGCAGAGCGATGTGCTGGGTGCTGCGCTGCAAAGCGATGCACTGGGTGCTACAAAGCGATGTGCTGGGTGCTGCGCTGCAGAGCGATGCGCGGGGTGCTGAAGAGCGATGTGCTGGGTGCTGCGCTGCAGAGCGAGGCGCTGGGTGCTATACTGCAGAGTGATGCACTGGGTGCTGTGCTGCAGAGCGATGTGCTGGGTGCTGTGCTGCAGTGCGATGTGATGGGTGCTATACTGCAGAGCGATGCGCTTGTCGCTGCGCTGCAGAGCGATGCACTGGGTGCTGCGCTGCAGAGCGATGCGCTGGGTGCTGCGCTGCAGAGCAATGCGCTGGGTGTAATACTGCTGAGCGATGTGCTGTGCTGCAGAGCGATGCGCTGGGTGCTGCGCTGCAGAGCAATGCGCTGGGTGCTGCGCTGCAGAGCGATGCGCTGGGTGCTGCGCTGCAGAGCAATGCGCTGGGTGTAATTCTGCTGAGCGATGTGCTGTGCTGCAGAACGATGCGCTGGGTGCTGCGCTGCAGAGCAATGCGCTGGGTGCTATAATGCAGAGCAATATGCTGTGCTGCAGAGCGATGCGCTGGGTTCTGCGCTGCAGAGCGATGCACTGGGTGCTGTGCTGCAGAGCGATGCACTGGGTGCTGTGCTGCAGAGCGATGCGCTGGGTGCTATCCTGCAGAGCGATGTGCTGTGCTGCAGAGCGATACGCTGGGTGCTGCGCTGCAGAGCAATGCGCTGGGTGCTATACTGCAGAGCGATGTGCTGTGCTGCAGAGCGATGTGCTGGGTGCTGCGCTGAAGAGCAATGTGCTTGTTGCTGCGCTGCAGAGCGATGTTCTAGGAGCTGTGCTGCAGAGGGATTTGCTGGGCACTGCAGAGCGATGTGCTGGGTGCTGCGCTGCAGAGTGATGTGCTGCACTGCAGAGCGATGCGCTGGGTGCTGCGCTGCAGAGCAATGCGCTGGGTGCTATACTGCAGAGCGATGTGCTGTGCTGCAGAGCGATGCGCTGAGTGCTGCGCTGCAGAGCGATGCACTGGGTGCTGCGCTGCAGAGCAATGCGCTGGGTGCTATACTGCACAGCGATGTGCTGTGCTGCAGAGTGATGCGCTGGGTGTTGCGCTGCAGAGCAATGCGCTGGGTGCTATAATGCAGAGCAATATGCTGTGCTGCAGAGCGATGCGCTGGGTGCTGCGCTGAAGAGCAATGTTCTTGGTGCTGTGCTGCAGAGCGATGTGCTAGATGCTGTGCTGCACAGGGATGCGCTGGGCGCTGCAGAGCGATGTGCTAGATGCTGTGCTGCAGAGCAATGTGCTGTGCATCAGAGCGATGCGCTGGGTGCTGCGCTGCAGAGCTATATGCTTGTTGCTGCGCTGCAGAGTGATGTGCTAGGTGCAGTGCTGCAGAGGAATGTGCTGGGTGCTGCAGAGCGATGTGCTGGGTGCAGCGCTGCAGAGCGATGTGCTGCACTGCAGAGCAATGCGCTTGGTGCTGCGCTGCAGAGCAATGCGCTGGGTGCTATACTGCAGAGCGATGTGCTGTGCTGCAGAGCGATACGCTGGGTGCTGCGCTGGGTGCTATACAGCAGAGCGATGTGCTGTGCTGCAGAGCGATGCGCTGGGTGCTGCGCTGAAGAGCAATGTGCTTGTTGCTGTGCTGCAGAGGGATTTGCTGGGCGCTGCAGAGCGATGTGCTGGGTGCTGCGCTGCAGAACGATGTGCTGCACTGCAGAGCGATGCGCTGGGTGCTGCGCTGCAGAGCAATGCGCTTGGTGCTGTGCTGCAGAGCAATGTTCTTGGTGCTGTGCTGCAGAGCGATGTGCTAGATGCTGTGCTGCACAGGGATGTGCTGGGTGCTGCAGAGCAATGTGCTGGGTGCTGCGCTGCAGAGCGATGCGCTGGGTGCTGCAGAGCGATGCGCAGGGTGATGTGCTGCAGAGCGATGTGCTGGGTGCTGCGCTGCAGAGCGATGTGCTGGGTGCTGTGCTGCAGAGCGATGCGCGGGGTGCTGCACTGCAGAGCGATGTGCTGGGTGCTGCACTGCAGAGCGATCCGCTGGGTGCTGTGCTTTAGAGCGATGCGCTGGGTGCTGTGCTGCAGAGCGATTTGCTGGGGTCTGCACTGCAGAGCGATGCGCTGGGTGCTGCGCTCCAGAGCGATGTGCTTGGTACTGTGCTGCAGAGCGATGTGCTAGATGCTGCGGTGCAGAGCGATGTGCTGGGTGCTGCGCTGCAGAGCGATGCACTGGGTGCTGCAGAGCAATGTGCTGGGTGCTGCACTGCAGAGCGATGCGCTGGGTGCTGTGCTGCAGAACGATGCACTGGGTTCTGTGCTGCAGAGCGATGTGCTGGGTGCTGCAGAGCAATACGCTGGGTGCTGCGCTGCAGAGTGATGCGCTGGGTTCTGCAGAGCGATGCGCTGGTTGATGTGCTGCAGAATGATGTGCTGGGTGCTGCGCTGCAGAGTGATGTGCTGGGTGCTGCAGAGCATTGTGCTGGGTTCTGTGCTGCAGAGCGATGTGCTGGGTGCTGCGCTACAGAGCGATGTGCTGGGTGCTGTGCTGCAGAGCGATGTGCTGGGTGCTGCGCTGCAGAGCGATGCGCTGGGTGCTGTGCTGCAGAGCGATGTGCTGGGTGCTGTGCTGCAGAGCGATGCGCTGGGTGCTGCAGAGTGATGCGCTGGCTGCTGCACTGCAGAGCGATGTGCTGGGTGCTGCGCTGCAGAGCGATGTGCTGGGTGCTGCGCTGCAGAGCGATGCACTGGGTGCTACAAAGCGATGTGCTGGGTTCTGCGCTGCAGAGCGATGCGCGGGGTGCTGAAGAGCGATGTGCTGGGTGCTGCGCTGCAGAGCGAGGCTCTGGGTGCTATACTGCAGAGCGATGCGCTGGGTGCTGTGCTGCAGAGCGATGTGCTGGATGCTACGCTGCAGAGCGATGTGCTTGGTGCTGTGTTGCAGTGCGATGTGCTGGGTGCTGCGCTGCAGAGCGATGCGCTGGGTGCTGCGCTGCAGAGTTATGTGCTGGGTGATGTGCTGCAGAGCGATATGCTGGGTGCTATGCGGCAGAGCGATGCACTGGGTGCTATTGTGCTGGGTGCTGTGCTGCAGAGTAATGTGCTGGGTGTTGCGCTGCAGAGCAATGTGCTGGGTGCTGCGCTGCAGAGCAATGTGCTGGGTGCTGTGATGCAGAGCGATGCGCTGGGTGCTATACTGCAGAGCGATGTGCTGGGTGATGCGCTGCAGAGCGATTCGATGGGTGCTGCGCTGCAGAGCGATGCGCTGGGTGCTGCGCTGCAGAGCGATGCGCTGGGTGCTGCAAAGTGATGTGCTGGGTGTTGTGTTGCAGAGCGATGCGCTGGGTGCTGCAAAGCGATGTGCTGGGTGCTGCGCTGCAGAGTGATGCGCTGGTTGCTATACTGCAGAGCGATGTGCTGGGTGATGCGCTGCAGAGCGATTCGATGGGTGCTGCGCTGCAGAGCGATGCGCTGGGTGCTGCGCTGCAGAGCGATGTGCTGGGTGCTGTGATGCAGAGCGATGCGCTGGGTGCTATACTGCAGAGCGATGTGCTGGGTGATGCGCTGCGGAGCGATTCGATGGGTGCTGCGCTGCAGAGCGATGCGCTGGGTGCTGCGCTGCAGAGCGATGCGCTGGGTGCTGCAAAGTGATGTGCTGGGTGTTGTGCTGCAGAGCGATGCGCTGGGTGCTGCAAAGCGATGTGCTGGGTGCTGCGCTGCAGAGCGATGCGCTTGTCGCTGGGCTGCAGATCGATGTGCCGGGTACTGCGCTGCAGAGCGATGAGCTGGTTGCTGCGCTGCAGAGCGATGCACTGGGTGCTGTGCTGCAGAGCTATGTGCTGGGTGCTGCTCTGCAGAGTGATGTGCTAGATGCTGTGGTGCAGAGCGATGTGCTTGGTACTGTGCACAGAGCGATGCGCTGGGTGCTGCAGAGAGATGCGCTGGGTGCTGCACTGCAGAGCGATGTGCTGGGTGCTGCGCTGCAGAGCGATGTGCTGGGTGCTGCGCTGCAGAGCGATGCACTGGGTGCTACAAAGCGATGTGCTGGGTGCTGCGCTGCAGAGCGATGCGCGGGGTGCTGAAGAGCGATGTGCTGGGTGCTGCGCTGCAGAGCGATGTGCTGGGTGCTGCACTGCAGAGCGATCCGCTGGGTGCTGTGCTTTAGAGCGATGCGCTGGGTGCTGTGCTGCAGAGCGATTTGCTGGGGTCTGCACTGCAGAGCGATGCGCTGGGTGCTGCGCTCCAGAGCGATGTGCTTGGTACTGTGCTGCAGAGCGATGTGCTAGATGCTGCGGTGCAGAGCGATGTGCTGGGTGCTGCGCTGCAGAGCGATGCACTGGGTGCTGCAGAGCAATGTGCTGGGTGCTGCACTGCAGAGCGATGCGCTGGGTGCTGTGCTGCAGAACGATGCACTGGGTTCTGTGCTGCAGAGCGATGTGCTGGGTGCTGCAGAGCAATACGCTGGGTGCTGCGCTGCAGAGTGATGCGCTGGGTTCTGCAGAGCGATGCGCTGGTTGATGTGCTGCAGAATGATGTGCTGGGTGCTGCGCTGCAGAGTGATGTGCTGGGTGCTGCAGAGCATTGTGCTGGGTTCTGTGCTGCAGAGCGATGTGCTGGGTGCTGCGCTACAGAGCGATGTGCTGGGTGCTGTGCTGCAGAGCGATGTGCTGGGTGCTGCGCTGCAGAGCGATGCGCTGGGTGCTGTGCTGCAGAGCGATGTGCTGGGTGCTGTGCTGCAGAGCGATGCGCTGGGTGCTGCAGAGTGATGCGCTGGCTGCTGCACTGCAGAGCGATGTGCTGGGTGCTGCGCTGCAGAGCGATGTGCTGGGTGCTGCGCTGCAGAGCGATGCACTGGGTGCTACAAAGCGATGTGCTGGGTTCTGCGCTGCAGAGCGATGCGCGGGGTGCTGAAGAGCGATGTGCTGGGTGCTGCGCTGCAGAGCGAGGCTCTGGGTGCTATACTGCAGAGCGATGCGCTGGGTGCTGTGCTGCAGAGCGATGTGCTGGATGCTACGCTGCAGAGCGATGTGCTTGGTGCTGTGTTGCAGTGCGATGTGCTGGGTGCTGCGCTGCAGAGCGATGCGCTGGGTGCTGCGCTGCAGAGTTATGTGCTGGGTGATGTGCTGCAGAGCGATATGCTGGGTGCTATGCGGCAGAGCGATGCACTGGGTGCTATTGTGCTGGGTGCTGTGCTGCAGAGTAATGTGCTGGGTGTTGCGCTGCAGAGCAATGTGCTGGGTGCTGCGCTGCAGAGCGATGTGCTGGGTGCTGTGATGCAGAGCGATGCGCTGGGTGCTATACTGCAGAGCGATGTGCTGGGTGATGCGCTGCAGAGCGATTCGATGGGTGCTGCGCTGCAGAGCGATGCGCTGGGTGCTGCGCTGCAGAGCGATGCGCTGGGTGCTGCAAAGTGATGTGCTGGGTGTTGTGTTGCAGAGCGATGCGCTGGGTGCTGCAAAGCGATGTGCTGGGTGCTGCGCTGCAGAGTGATGCGCTGGTTGCTATACTGCAGAGCGATGTGCTGGGTGATGCGCTGCAGAGCGATTCGATGGGTGCTGCGCTGCAGAGCGATGCGCTGGGTGCTGCGCTGCAGAGCGATGTGCTGGGTGCTGTGATGCAGAGCGATGCGCTGGGTGCTATACTGCAGAGCGATGTGCTGGGTGATGCGCTGCGGAGCGATTCGATGGGTGCTGCGCTGCAGAGCGATGCGCTGGGTGCTGCGCTGCAGAGCGATGCGCTGGGTGCTGCAAAGTGATGTGCTGGGTGTTGTGCTGCAGAGCGATGCGCTGGGTGCTGCAAAGCGATGTGCTGGGTGCTGCGCTGCAGAGCGATGCGCTTGTCGCTGGGCTGCAGATCGATGTGCCGGGTACTGCGCTGCAGAGCGATGAGCTGGTTGCTGCGCTGCAGAGCGATGCACTGGGTGCTGTGCTGCAGAGCTATGTGCTGGGTGCTGCTCTGCAGAGTGATGTGCTAGATGCTGTGGTGCAGAGCGATGTGCTGGGTACTGTGCACAGAGCGATGCGCTGGGTGCTGCAGAGAGATGCGCTGGGTGCTGCACTGCAGAGCGATGTGCTGGGTGCTGCGCTGCAGAGCGATGTGCTGGGTGCTGCGCTGCAGAGCGATGCACTGGGTGCTACAAAGCGATGTGCTGGGTGCTGCGCTGCAGAGCGATGCGCGGGGTGCTGAAGAGCGATGTGCTGGGTGCTGCGCTGCAGAGCGAGGCGCTGGGTGCTATACTGCAGAGTGATGCACTGGGTGCTGTGCTGCAGAGCGATGTGCTGGGTGCTGTGCTGCAGTGCGATGTGATGGGTGCTATACTGCAGAGCGATGCGCTTGTCGCTGCGCTGCAGAGCGATGCACTGGGTGCTGCGCTGCAGAGCGATGCGCTGGGTGCTGCGCTGCAGAGCAATGCGCTGGGTGTAATACTGCTGAGCGATGTGCTGTGCTGCAGAGCGATGCGCTGGGTGCTGCGCTGCAGAGCAATGCGCTGGGTGCTGCGCTGCAGAGCGATGCGCTGGGTGCTGCGCTGCAGAGCAATGCGCTGGGTGTAATTCTGCTGAGCGATGTGCTGTGCTGCAGAACGATGCGCTGGGTGCTGCGCTGCAGAGCAATGCGCTGGGTGCTATAATGCAGAGCAATATGCTGTGCTGCAGAGCGATGCGCTGGGTTCTGCGCTGCAGAGCGATGCACTGGGTGCTGTGCTGCAGAGCGATGCACTGGGTGCTGTGCTGCAGAGCGATGCGCTGGGTGCTATCCTGCAGAGCGATGTGCTGTGCTGCAGAGCGATACGCTGGGTGCTGCGCTGCAGAGCAATGCGCTGGGTGCTATACTGCAGAGCGATGTGCTGTGCTGCAGAGCGATGTGCTGGGTGCTGCGCTGAAGAGCAATGTGCTTGTTGCTGCGCTGCAGAGCGATGTTCTAGGAGCTGTGCTGCAGAGGGATTTGCTGGGCACTGCAGAGCGATGTGCTGGGTGCTGCGCTGCAGAGTGATGTGCTGCACTGCAGAGCGATGCGCTGGGTGCTGCGCTGCAGAGCAATGCGCTGGGTGCTATACTGCAGAGCGATGTGCTGTGCTGCAGAGCGATGCGCTGAGTGCTGCGCTGCAGAGCGATGCACTGGGTGCTGCGCTGCAGAGCAATGCGCTGGGTGCTATACTGCACAGCGATGTGCTGTGCTGCAGAGTGATGCGCTGGGTGTTGCGCTGCAGAGCAATGCGCTGGGTGCTATAATGCAGAGCAATATGCTGTGCTGCAGAGCGATGCGCTGGGTGCTGCGCTGAAGAGCAATGTTCTTGGTGCTGTGCTGCAGAGCGATGTGCTAGATGCTGTGCTGCACAGGGATGCGCTGGGCGCTGCAGAGCGATGTGCTAGATGCTGTGCTGCAGAGCAATGTGCTGTGCATCAGAGTGATGTGCTAGGTGCAGTGCTGCAGAGGAATGTGCTGGGTGCTGCAGAGCGATGTGCTGGGTGCAGCGCTGCAGAGCGATGTGCTGCACTGCAGAGCAATGCGCTTGGTGCTGCGCTGCAGAGCAATGCGCTGGGTGCTATACTGCAGAGCGATGTGCTGTGCTGCAGAGCGATACGCTGGGTGCTGCGCTGGGTGCTATACAGCAGAGCGATGTGCTGTGCTGCAGAGCGATGCGCTGGGTGCTGTGCTGCAGAGCGATGCGCAGGGTGATGTGCTGCAGAGCGATGCGCTGGGTGCTGCGCTCCAGAGCGATGTGCTTGGTACTGTGCTGCAGAGCGATGTGCTAGATGCTGCGGTGCAGAGCGATGTGCTGGGTGCTGCGCTGCAGAGCGATGCACTGGGTGCTGCAGAGCAATGTGCTGGGTGCTGCACTGCAGAGCGATGCGCTGGGTGCTGTGCTGCAGAACGATGCACTGGGTTCTGTGCTGCAGAGCGATGTGCTGGGTGCTGCAGAGCAATACGCTGGGTGCTGCGCTGCAGAGTGATGCGCTGGGTTCTGCAGAGCGATGCGCTGGTTGATGTGCTGCAGAATGATGTGCTGGGTGCTGCGCTGCAGAGTGATGTGCTGGGTGCTGCAGAGCATTGTGCTGGGTTCTGTGCTGCAGAGCGATGTGCTGGGTGCTGTGCTGCAGAGCGATGCGCTGGGTGCTGCAGAGTGATGCGCTGGCTGCTGCACTGCAGAGCGATGTGCTGGGTGCTGCGCTGCAGAGCGATGTGCTGGGTGCTGCGCTGCAGAGCGATGCACTGGGTGCTACAAAGCGATGTGCTGGGTTCTGCGCTGCAGAGCGATGCGCGGGGTGCTGAAGAGCGATGTGCTGGGTGCTGCGCTGCAGAGCGAGGCTCTGGGTGCTATACTGCAGAGCGATGCGCTGGGTGCTGTGCTGCAGAGCGATGTGCTGGATGCTACGCTGCAGAGCGATGTGCTTGGTGCTGTGTTGCAGTGCGATGTGCTGGGTGCTGCGCTGCAGAGCGATGCGCTGGGTGCTGCGCTGCAGAGTTATGTGCTGGGTGATGTGCTGCAGAGCGATATGCTGGGTGCTATGCGGCAGAGCGATGCACTGGGTGCTATTGTGCTGGGTGCTGTGCTGCAGAGTAATGTGCTGGGTGCTGCGCTACAGAGCGATGTGCTGGGTGCTGTGCTGCAGAGCGATGTGCTGGGTGCTGTGCTACAGAGCGATGTGCTGGGTGCTGTGCTGCAGAGCGATGTGCTGGGTGCTGCGCTGCAGAGCGATGCGCTGGGTGCTGTGCTGCAGAGCGATGTGCTGGGTGCTGTGCTGCAGAGCGATGTGATGGGTGCTATACTGCAGATCGATGCGCTTGTCGCTGCGCTGCAGAGCGATGCGCTGGGTGCTGCGCTGCAGAGCGATGTGCTGGGTGCTGCCCTGCAGAGCTATGCACTGGGTGCTGTGCTGCAGAGCGATGCACTGGGTGCTGTGCTGCAAAGCGATGCACTGGGTGCTGTGCTGCAGAGCGATGCACTGGGTGCTGTGCTGCAGAGCGATGCGCTGGGTGCTGTGCTGCAGAGCAATGTGCTGCACTGTAGTGCGATGCGCTGGGTGCTGCGCTGCAGAGCAATGCACTGGGTGCTATACTGCAGAGTGATGTGCTGTGCTGCAGAGCGATGCGCTGGGTGCTGCGCTGCAGAGCGATGCGCTGGGTGTTGCCGAGCAATGGGCTGGGTGCTGCGCTGCAGAGTGATGTGCTGGGTGCTGCAGAACGATGTGCTGGGTGCTGCGCTGCAGAGCAATGTGCTGGGTGCTGTGCTGCAGAGCAATGCGCTGGGTGCTGCGCTGCAGAGTGATCCACTGGGTGCTGTGCTGCAGAGCAATCCGCTGGGTGCTGTGCTGCAGAGCGATACGCTGGGTGCTGTGCTGCACAGCGATATGCTAGATGCTGCGCTGCAGAGCGATGCGCTGGGTGCTGCAGAGCGATGAGCTGGGTGGTGCGCTGCAGAGCGATGCGCTGGGTGCTGCAGAGCGATGCGCTGGGTGATTTGCTGCAGAACGATGCACTTGGTTCTGTGCTGCAGAGCGATGTGCTGGGTGCTGCACTGCAGAGCGATGCGCTGGGTGCTGCGCTTCAGAACGATGCACTGGGTACTGTGCTGAAGAGCGATGTGCTGGGTGCTGCACTGCAGAGCGATGTGCTGGGTGCTATACTGCAGAGCGATGCGCTGGGTGCTGTGCTGCAGAGCGATGTGCTGGGTGCTGTGCTGCAGAGCAATGCGCTGGGTGCTATACTGCAGAGCGATGTGCTGTGCTGCAGAGCGATGCGCTGGGTGCTGTGCTGAAGAGCAATGTGCTTGTTGCTGCGCTGCAGAACGATGTGCTAGGTGCTGTGCTGCAGAGGGATGTGCTGGGCGCTGCAGAGCGATGTGCTCGGTGCTGTGCTGCAGAGCGATGTGCTGCACTGCAGAGCGATGCGCTTGGTGCTGCGCTGCAGAGCAATGCGCTGGGTGCTATACTGCAGAGCGATGTGCTGTGCTGCAGAGCGATGCGCTGGGTGCTGCGCTGCAGAGCGATGCACTGGGTGCTGGGCTGCAGAGCGATGTGCTGGGTGCTGTGCTGCAGAGCGATGTGATGGGTGCTATACTGCAGATCGATGCGCTTGTCGCTGCGCTGCAGAGCGATGTGCTGGGTGCTGCGCTGCAGAGCGATGTGCTGGGTGCTGCGCTGCAGAGCTATGCACTGGGTGCTGTGCTGCAGAGCGATGCACTGGGTGCTGTGCTGCAGAGCGATGCACTGGGTGCTGTGCTGCAGAGCAATGCACTGGGTGCTTTGCTGCAGAGCACTGCACTGGGTGCTGTGCTGCAGAGCGATGCGCTGGGTGCTGTGCTGCAGAGCAATGTGCTGCACTGTAGAGCGATGCGCTGGGTGCTGCGCTGCAGAAAAATGCACTGGGTGCTATACTGCAGAGCGATGTGCTGTGCTGCAGAGCGATTCGCTGGGTGCTGCGCTGCAGAGCGATGCGCTGGGTGTTGCCGAGCAATGGGCTGGGTGCTGCGCTGCAGAGCGATGTGCTGGGTGCTGCAGAACGATGTGCTGTGTGCTGCGCTGCAGAGCAATGTGCTGGGTGCTGTGCTGCAGAGCGATGCGCTGGGTGCTGCGCTGCAGAGTGATGTGCTGGGTGCTGCACTGCAGAGTGATCCACTGGGTGCTGTGCTGCAGAGCAATCCGCTGGGTGCTGTGCTGCAGAGCGAGGCGCTGGGTGCTGCAGAGCAATGTGCTGGGTGGTGCGCTGCAGAGCGATGCGCTGGGTGCTGCAGAGCGATGCGCTGGGTGATGTGCTGCAGAACGATGCACTTGGTTCTGTGCTGCAGAGTGATGTGCTGGGTGCTGCGCTGCAGAACGATGCACTGGGTTCTGTGCTGAAGAGCGATGTGCTGGGTGCTGCACTGCAGAGCGATGCGCTGGGTGCTGCGCTGCAGAACGATGCACTGGGTTCTGTGCTGAAGAGCGATGTGCTGGGTGCTGCACTGCAGAGCGATGTGCTGGGTGCTATACTGCAGAGCGATGCGCTGGGTGCTGTGCTGCAGAGCGATGTGCTGGGTGCTGCGCTGCAGAGCAATGCGCTGGGTGCTATACTGCAGAGCGATGTGCTGTGCTGCAGAGCGATGCGCTGGGTGCTGTGCTGAAGAGCAATGTGCTTGTTGCTGCGCTGCAGAACGATGTGCTAGGTGCTGTGCTGCAGAGGGATGTGCTGGGCGCTGCAGAGCGATGTGCTCGGTGCTGTGCTGCAGAACAATGTGCTGCACTGCAGAGCGATGCGCTTGGTGCTGCGCTGCAGAGCAATGCGCTGGGTGCTATACTGCAGAGCGATGTGCTGTGCTGCAGAGCGATGCGCTGGGTGCTGCGCTGCAGAGCGATGCACTGGGTGCTGTGCTGCAGAGCGATGCACTGGGTGCTCTGTTGCAGAGCGATGCGCTGGGTGCTGTGCTGCACAGGGATGTGCTGGGCGCTGCAGAGTGATGTGCTAGATGCTGTGCTGCAGAGCGATGTGCTGGGTGCTGCGCTGCAGAGCGATGCGCTGGGTGCTGCGCTGCAGAGCGATGTGCTGGGTGATGAGCTGCACAGCGATGCGCTGGGTGCTGCAGAGCAATGTGCTGGGTGCTGCACTGCAGAGCAATGCACTGGGTGCTGCAGAGCGATGCGCTGGGTTCTGTGCTGCAGAGTGATGAGCTGGGTGCTGCGCTGCAGAGCGATGTGCTGGGTGCTGAGCTGCACAGCGATGCTCTGGGTGCTGCAGAGCAATGTGCTGGGTGCTGTGCTGCAGAGTGATGAGCTGGGTGCTGCGCTGCAGAGCGATGTGCTGGGTGCTGCGCTGCAGAGCAATGCGCTGGGTGCTGCAGAGCGATGCGCTGGGTTCTGTGCTGCAGAGCAATGTGCTGGGTGCTGAGCTGCACAGCGATGCGCTGGGTGCTGCAGAGCGATCTGCTGGATGCTGTGCTGCAGAGCGATGTGCTGGGTGCTGAGCTGCACAGCGATGCGCTGGGTGCTGCAGAGCAATGTGCTGGATGCTGTGCTGCAGAGTGATGAGCTGGGTGCTGCGCTGCAGAGCGATGTGCTGGGTGCTGCGCTGCAGAGCAATGCGCTGGGTGCTGCAGTGCGATGCGCTGGGTTCTGTGCTGCAGAGCGATGTGCTGGGTGCTGAGCTCCACAGTGATGCGCTGGGTGCTGCAGAGCAATGTGCTGGGTGCTGCGCTGCAGAGCAATGGGTTCTGTGCTGCAGAGCGATGTGCTGGGTGCTGCGCTGCAGAGCGATGTGCTGGGTGCTGCACTGCAGAGCGATCCGCTGGGTGCTGTACTGCAGAGCGATGCGCTGGGTACTGCGCTGCAGAGCGAGGTGCTGGGTGCTGCACTGCAGAGCGATCCGCTGGGTGCTGTGCTGCAGAGCGATGCGCTGGGTGCTGTGCTGCAGAGCGATTTGCTGGGGTCTGCGCTGCAGAGCGATGCGCTGGGTGCTGCGCTGAAGAGCAATGTGCTTGTTGCTGCGCTGCAGAATGATGTGCTAGGTGCTGTGCTGCAGAGGGATGTGCTGGGCGCTGCAGAGCGATGTGCTGCAGAGCAATGCGCTGGGTGCTGCGCTGCAGAGCGATGTGCTGCACTGCAGAGCGATGCGCTGGGTGCTGCGCTGCAGAGCAATGCGCTAGGTGCTATACTGCAGAGCGATGTGCTATGCTGCAGAGCGATGGGCTTGTTGCTGTGCTGTAGAGCGATGTGCTGGGTGCTGCACTGCAGAGCGATGTGCTGGGTGCTGCACGGCAGAGCGATGCGCTGGGTGCTGCACGGCAGAGCGTTATGCTGGGTGCTATACTGCAGAGCGATGTGCTGGGTGCTGTGCTGCAGAGCGATGTGCTGGGTGCTGCACTGCAGAGCGATGCGCTGGATTCTGTGCTGCAGTGCGATGTGATGGGTGCTGCACAGCAGAGCGTTATGCTGGGTGCTATACTGCAGAGCGATGTGCTGGGTGCTGCACTGCAGAGCGATGTGCTGGGTGCTGCACGGCAGAGCGATGTGATGGGTGCTGCATTGCAGAGCGTTATGCTGGGTGCTATACTGCAGAGCGATGTGCTGGGTGCTGTGCTGCAGAGCGATGTGCTGGGTGCTGCACTGCAGAGCGATGCGCTGGATTCTGTGCTGCAGTGCGATGTGATGGGTGCTGCACAGCAGAGCGTTATGCTGGGTGCTATACTGCAGAGCGATGTGCTGGGTGCTGCGCTGCAGAGTGATGCGCTGGGTGCTGTGCTGCAGAGCGATGTGCTTGGTGCTGCGCTGCAGAGCGATGTGCTGGGTGCTGCGCTGCAGAGTGATATGCTGGGTGCTATACTGCAGAGCGATGTGCTGGGTGCTGCACTGCAGAGTGATGCGCTGGGTGTGGTGCTGCAGAGCAATGTGCTTGGTGCTGCGCTGCAGAGCGATGCGCTGGGTGCTGCGCTGCAGAGCAATGCGCTAGGTGCTATACTGCAGAGCGATGTGCTGTGCTGCAGAGCGATGGGCTTGTTGCTGTGCTGTAGAGCGATGTGCTGGGTGCTGCACTGCAGAGCGATGTGCTGGGTGCTGCACGACAGAGCGATGCGCTGGGTGCTGCATGGCAGAGAGATGCGCTGGGTGCTCTGCTGCAGAGCGATGTGCTGGGTGATGCACTGCAGAGCGATATGCTTTGTGCTGCACTGCAGAGCTATGTGCTGGGTGCTGCAGAGCAATGTGCTGGGTGCTGCGCTGCAGAGCGATGCGCTGGGTGCTGCGCTGCAGAGCAATGTGCTGGGTGCTGCACTGCAGAGCGATCCGCTGGGTGCTATACTGCAGAGCGATGTGCTTGGTGCTGTGCTGCAGAGCGATGTGCTGGGTTCTGCGCTGCAGAGCAAAGTGCTGGGTTCTGTGCTGCCGAGCGATGTGCTGGGTGCTGCGCTGCAGAGCGATGTGCTAGGTGCTGCAGAGCAAAGTGCTGGGTGCTGCGCTGCAGAGCGATGCGCTGGGTGCTGCGCTGCAGAGCAATGTGCTGGGTGCTGCACTGCAGAGCGATCCGCTGGGTGCTATACTGCAGAGCGATGTGCTTGGTGCTGTGCTGCAGAGCGATGTGCTGGGTGCTGCGCTGCAGAGCAAAGTGCTGGGTTCTGTGCTGCCGAGCGATGTGCTGGGTGCTGCGCTGCAGAGCGATGTGCTAGGTGCTGCAGAGCAAAGTGCTGGGTGCTGCGCTGCAGAGCGATGCGCTGGGTGCTGTGCTGCAGAGCAATGTGCTTGGTGCTGTGCTGCAGAGCGATGTGCTGGGTGCTGCAGAGCGATGTGGTGGGTGCTGCCCTGCAGAGCGATGTGCTGGGTGCTGTGCTGCAGAGCAATGCGCTGGGTGCTGCGCTGCAGAGCAATGTGCTGGGTGCTGCACTGCAGAGCGATCCGCTGGGTGCTATACTGCAGAGCGATGTGCTAGATACTGCACTGCAGAGCGATGTGCTGGGTGCTGTGCTGCAGAGCGATGTGCTGGGTGCTGTGCTGCAGAGCGATGCGCTGGGTGCTGCGCTGCAGAGCAATGTGCTGGGTGCTGCACTGCAGAGCGATCCGCTGGGTGCTATACTGCACAGCGATGTGCTAGATGCTGCACTGCAGAGCAATGTGCTGTGTGCTGCGCTGCAGAGCGATGTGATAGATGCTGCACTGCAGAGCGATGTGCTGGGTGCTGCGCTGCAGAGCGATGCGCTGGGTGCTGCAGAGCGATGTGCTGGGTTCTGTGCTGCAGAGCGATGTGCTGGGTGCTGCGCTGCAGAGCGATGTGCTGGGTGCTGTGCTGCAGAGCGATGCGCTGGGTGCTGTGCTGCAGAGCGATTTGCTGGGGTCTGCACTGCAGAGCGATGCGCTGAGTGCTGTGCTGCAGAGCAATATGCTTGGTGCTATACTGCAGAGCTATGTGCTTGGTGCTGTTCTGCAGAGCGATGTGCTAGATGCTGCGCTGCAGAGCAATGTGCTGGGTACTGCGCTGCAGAGCGATGTGCTGGGTGCTGTGCTGCAGAGCGATGTGCTGGGTGCTGTGCTGCAGAGCAATATGCTTGGTGCTATACTGCAGAGCTATGTGCTTGGTGCTGTTCTGCAGAGCGATGTGCTAGATGCTGCGCTGCAGAGCAATGTGCTGGGTACTGCGCTGCAGAGCGATGTGCTGGGTGCTGTGCTGCAGAGCGATGTGCTGGGTGCTGTGCTGCAGAGCGATTTGCTGAGTTCTGTGCTGCAGAGCGATGCGCTGGTGCTGTGCTGCAGAGCAATATGCTTGGTGCTATACTGCAGAGCTATGTGCTTGGTGCTGCGCTGCAGAGCGATGCGCTGGGTGCTGCAGAGCAATTTGCTGGGTGCTGCGCTGCAGAGCGATACGCTGGGTGCTGTGCTGCAGAGCGATGTGCTGGGTGCTGTGCTGCAGAGCGATGTGCTGGGTGCTGTGCTGCAGAGCGATGTGCTGGGTGCTGTGCTGCAGAGCGATGTGCTGGGTGCTGTACTGCAGAGCGATGTGCTGGGTGCTGCGCTGAAGAGCGATGTGCTGGGTGCTGCGCTGAAAAGCGATGTGCTGGGTGCTGCACTGCAGAGCGATGTGCTGGGTGCTGAACGGCAGAGCGATGTGCTGGGTGCTGCACTGCAGAGCGATTTGCTGGGTGCTGCACTGCAGAGTGATGCGCTGGGTGCTGTGCTGAAGAGCGATGCGATGGGTGCTGCACTGCAGAGCGTTATGCTGGGTGCTGTGCTGCAGAGCGATGGGCTTGTCGCTGTGCTGCAGAGCGATGTGATGGGTGCTGCACTGCAGAGCGTTATGCTGGGTGCTATACTGCAGAGCGATGTGCTGGGTGCTGCGCTGAAGAGCGATGTGCTGGGTGCTGTGCTGCAGAGCGATGGGCTTGTTGCTGTGCTGTAGAGCGATGTGCTGGGTGCTGCACTGCAGAGCGATGTGCTGGGTGCTGAACGGCAGAGCGATGCGCTGAGTGCTGCACAGCAGAGCGATGCGCTGGGTGCTCTGTTGCAGAGCGATGTGCTGGGTGCTGCAATGCAGAGCGATTTGCTGGGTGCTGCACTGCAGAGTGATGCGCTGGGTGCTGTGCTGAAGAGCGATGCGATGGGTGCTGCATTGCAGAGCGTTATGCTGGGTGCTGTGCTGCAGAGCCATGGGCTTGTCGCTGTGCTGCAGAGCGATGTGATGGGTGCTGCACTGCAGAGCGTTATGCTGGGTGCTATACTGCAGAGCGATGTGCTGGGTGCTGTGTTGCAGAGCGATGTGCTGGGTGCTGCACTGCAGAGCGATGCGCTGGTTGCTGTGCTGCAGAGCGATGTGATGGGTGCTGCACAGCAGAGCGTTATGCTGGGTGCTATACTGCAGAGCGATGTGCTGGGTGCTGCACTGCAGAGTGATGCGCTGGGTGCTGTGCTGCAGAGCGATGTGCTTGGTGCTGCGCTGCAGAGCAATGTACTGAGTGCTGCGCTGCAGAATGATATGCTGGGTGCTATACTGCAGAGCGATGTGCTGGGTGCTGCGCTGCAGAGCGATGCGCTGGGTGTGGTGCTGCAGAGCAATGTGCTTGGTGCTGCGCTGCAGAGCGATGCGCTGGGTGCTGCGCTGCAGTTCGATGAGCTGGGTGCTGTGCTGCAGAGCGATGCGCTGAGTGCTGCACTGCAGAGCGATATGCTGGGTGCTATACTGCAGAGCGATGTGATGGGTGCTGCGCTGCAGAGCGATGCGCTGGGTGCTGTGCTGCAGAGCGATGAACTTGTCGTAGCGCTGCAGAGCGAGGTGCTGGGTTCTGTGCTACAGAGCGATGCGATGGGTGCTGCACTGCAGAGCGTTATGCTGGGTGCTATACTGCAGAGCGATGTGCTGGGTGCTGCGCTGCAGAGCGATGCGCTGGGTGCTGCGCTGCAGTTCGATGAGCTGGGTGCTGTGCTGCAGAGCGATGCGCTGAGTGCTGCACTGCAGAGCGATATGCTGGGTGCTATACTGCAGAGCGATGTGATGGGTGCTGCGCTGCAGAGCGATGCGCTGGGTGCTGTGCTGCAGAGCGATGAACTTGTCGCAGCGCTGCAGAGCGATGTGCTGGGTTCTGTGCTACAGAGCGATGCGATGGGTGCTGCACTGCAGAGCGTTATGCTGGGTGCTATACTGCAGAGCGATGTGCTGGGTGCTGCGCTGCAGAGCGATGCGCTGGGTGCTGTGCTGCAGAGCGATGAGCTTGTCGCTGCGCTGCTGAGCGATGTGCTGGGTGCTGCACTGCAGAGCGATGCGCTGGGTTCTGTGCTGCAGAGCGATGCGATGGGTGCTGCACTGCAGAGCGTTATGCTGGGTGCTATACTGCAGAGCGATGTGCTGGGTGCTGCACTGCAGAGCGATGCGCTGGGTGTGGTGCTGCAGAGCAATGTGCTTGGTGCTGCGCTGCAGAGCGATGTGCTGGGTGCTGCGCTGCAGTTCGATGAGCTGGGTGCTGTGCTGCAGAGCGATGCGCTGAGTGCTGCACTGCAGAGCGATATGCTGGGTGCTATACTGCAGAGCGATGTGATGGGTGCTGCGCTGCAGAGCGATGCGCTGGGTGCTGTGCTGCAGAGCGATGAACTTGTCGCAGCGCTGCAGAGCGAGGTGCTGGGTGCTGCACTGCAGAGCGATGTGCTGGGTTCTGTGCTACAGAGCGATGCGATGGGTGCTGCACTGCAGAGCGTTATGCTGGGTGCTATACTGCAGAGCGATGTGCTGGGTGCTGCGCTGCAGAGCGATGCGCTGGGTGCTGTGCTGCAGAGCGATGAGCTTGTCGCTGCGCTGCTGAGCGATGTGCTGGGTGCTGCACTGCAGAGCGATGCGCTGGGTTCTGTGCTGCAGAGCGATGCGATGGGTGCTGCACTGCAGAGCGTTATGCTGGGTGCTATACTGCAGAGCGATGTGCTGGGTGCTGCACTGCAGAGCGATGTGCTGGGTGCTGCGCTGCAGAATGATGTGTTGGGTGCTGTGCTGCAGAGCGATGTGCTAGATGCTGTGTTGCAGAGTGATGCGGTGGGCGCTGCAGAGCGATGTGCTGGGTGCTGCGCTGCAGAGCGATGCGCTGGGTGCTGTGCTGCAGAGCGATGCGCTGGGAGCTATGCTGCAAAGCGATGTGCTGGGTGCTGCACTGCAGAGCGATATGCTGGGTGCTGTGCTGCAGAGCGATGTGCTGGGTGCTGTGCTGCAGAGCGATGCGCTGGGTGCTGTGCTGCAAAGCGATGTGCTGGGTGCTGCTCTGCAGAGCGATGTGCTGTGTGCTGCGCTGCAGAGCGATGTGCTGGGTGCTGCACTGCAAAGCGATATGCTGGGTGCTGTGCTGCAGAGCGATGTGCTAGGTGCTGTGCTGCAGAGCGATGCGCTGGGTGCTGTGCTGCAGAGCGATGTGCTGGGTGCTGCGCTGCAGAGCGATGTGCTGGGTGCTGCGCTGCAGAGCTTTGCACTGGGTGCTGTGCTGCAGAGCGATGCGCTGGGTGCTGCGCTGCAGAGCGATGCGCTGGGTGCTGTAGTGCAGAGCAATGTGCTTGGTGCTGCGTTGCAGAGCGATGTGCTAGATGCTGTGCTGCAGAGTGATGCGCTGGGTGCTGCAGAGCAATGTGCTGGGTGCTGCGCTGCAGAGCGATGCGCTGGGTGCTGCACTGCAGAGCGATGTGCTAGATGCTGCGCTGCAGAGCAATGTGCTTGGTGCTGCGCTGCAGAGCGATGTGCTGGGTGCTGTGCTGCAGAGCGATGCGCTGGTGCTGTGCTGCAGAGCGATGCGCTGGGTGCTGTGCTGCAGAGCAATGTGCTTGGTGCTGTGCTGCAGAGCGATGTGCTGGGTGCTGTACTGCAGAGCGATGTGCTGGGAGCTGCGCTGCAGAGCGATGTGCTAGATGCTGCGCTGCAGAGCGATGTGCTGGGTGCTGTGCTGCCGAGCGATGTGCTAGGTGCTGTGCTGCAGAGCGATGCGCTGGTGCTGTGCTGCAGAGCGATGCGCTGGGTGCTGTGCTGCAGAGCAATGTGCTTGGTGCTGTGCTGCAGAGCGATGTGCTGGGTGCTGTACTGCAGAGCGATGTGCTGGGAGCTGCGCTGCAGAGCGATGTGCTAGATGCTGCGCTGCAGAGCGATGTGCTGGGTGCTGTGCTGCCGAGCGATGTGCTAGGTGCTGCGCTGCAGAGCGATGTGCTAGATGCTGCGCTGCAGAGCGATCTGCTGGATGCTGCAGAGCAATGTGCTGGGTGCTGCGCTGCAGAGCGATGCGCTGGGTGCTGTGCTGCAGAGCAATGTGCTTGGTGGTGTGCTGCAGAGCGATGCGCTTGGTGCTGTGCTGTAGAGCGATGTGCTGGGTGCTGCAGAGCGATGTGCTGGGTGCTGGGTCCATGGTTCTGGGCATATACTGGGGGGACGGGGACGACTCCCATTAACCCCTGACTATACCGGGGATACGTGTATCACAATGCCTTACTGGTCTGTATTGAAGCAGGGCATTCTGGCAACCAAGTGGCTTGACCTTTATTAGTGAGCCTGGTTACCCCCTCTCGGAACCACAGACTTAGAAATCGCCAGCTCATATACAGTGTATAAAATATATTTATATATATACCCTTACCCACCATTTTAATAAAAAATATCACAAAATTCTTCTAAGTTCTTCGGGAAGAAAGAAAGACGCGCACGTTCATTTACAGAGCTAGACCTTCCTATAAGAAGTTAGCTAAAAAGTAGCTTTGAAAAACGCTTAGGTTAAGTTTCAGAGTTGCTTCTAATGTACCGAAGCTGGAATTAGACATAATTTCACTCTCACAACATTATGGCTGGTTCGAGACAGTCCGAACCACAAATACCGGGTCCATGGTTCTGGCCGTATACTGGGGGGACGGGGACGACTCCCATTAACCCCTGACTATACCGGGGATACGCTTATCACAATGCCTTTCTGGTCTGTGCTGAAGTAGGGCATTCTGGCAGCCAAGTGGCTTGACCTTTATTAGTGAGCCTGGTTACCCCCTCTCGGAACCACAGACTTAGAAATCGCCAGCTCATATACAGTGCATAAAATATATTTATATATATACCCTTATACACCATTTTAATAAAAAATATCACAAAATTCTTCTAAGTCCCTCGGGAAGAGTGAAAGACGCGCACGTTCATTTTCAGAGCTCCTAGACCTTCCTATAAGAAGTTAGCCAAAAAGTAGCTTCGAAAAACGCTTAGGTTAAGTTTCAGAGTTGCTTCTAATGTACCAAAGCTGGACTTAGACATAATTTCACTCTCACAACATTATGGCTGGTTGGAGACAGTCCGAACCACAAATACCGGGTCCATGGTTCTGGGCATATACTTGGGGGGATGGGGACGACTCCCATTAACCCCTGACTATACCGGGGATACGCGTATCACAATGCCTTACTGGTCTGTGCTGAAGCAGGGCATTCTGGCAGCCAAGTGGCTTGACCTTTATTAGTGAGCCTGGTTACCCCCTCTCGGAACCACAGACTTAGAAATCGCCAGCTCATATACAGTGCATAAAATATATTTATATATATACCCTTATACACCATTTTAATAAAAAATATCACAAAATTCTTCTAAGTCCCTCGGGAAGAGTGAAAGACGCGCGCGTTCATTTTCAGAGCTCCTAGACCTTCCTATAAGAAGTTAGCCAAAAGGTAGCTTCGAAAAACGCTTAGGTTAAGTTTCAGAGTTGCTTCTAATGTACCAAAGCTGGACTTAGACATAATTTCACTCTCACAACATTATGGCTGGTTGGAGACAGTCCGAACCACAAGTACCGGGTCCATGGTTCTGGCCGTATACTGGGGGGACGGGGACGACTCCCATTAACCCCTGACTATACCGGGGATACGCTTATCACAATGCCTTTCTGGTCTGTGCTGAAGCAGGGCATTCTGGCAGCCAAGTGGCTTGACCTTTATTAGTGAGCCTGGTTACCCCCTCTCGGAACCACAGACTTAGAAATCGCCAGCTCATATATACAGTGCATAAAATATATTTATATATATACCCTTATACACCATTTTAATAAAAAATATCACAAAATTCTTCTAAGTCCCTCGGGAAGAGTGAAAGACGCGCACGTTCATTTTCAGAGCTCCTAGACCTTCCTATAAGAAGTTAGCCAAAAAGTAGCTTCGAAAAACGCTTAGGTTAAGTTTCAGAGTTGCTTCTAATGTACCAAAGCTGGACTTAGACATAATTTCACTCTCACAACATTATGGCTGGTTGGAGACAGTCCGAACCACAAATACCGGGTCCATGGTTCTGGGCATATACTTGGGGGGATGGGGACGACTCCCATTAACCCCTGACTATACCGGGGATACGCGTATCACAATGCCTTACTGGTCTGTGCTGAAGCAGGGCATTCTGGCAGCCAAGTGGCTTGACCTTTATTAGTGAGCCTGGTTACCCCCTCTCGGAACCACAGACTTAGAAATCGCCAGCTCATATACAGTGCATAAAATATATTTATATATATACCCTTATACACCATTTTAATAAAAAATATCACAAAATTCTTCTAAGTCCCTCGGGAAGAGTGAAAGACGCGCACGTTCATTTTCAGAGCTCCTAGACCTTCCTATAAGAAGTTAGCCAAAAAGTAGCTTCGAAAAACGCTTAGGTTAAGTTTCAGAGTTGCTTCTAATGTACCAAAGCTGGACTTAGACATAATTTCACTCTCACAACATTATGGCTGGTTGGAGACAGTCCGAACCACAAATACCGGGTCCATGGTTCTGGGCATATACTTGGGGGGATGGGGACGACTCCCATTAACCCCTGACTATACCGGGGATACGCGTATCACAATGCCTTACTGGTCTGTGCTGAAGCAGGGCATTCTGGCAGCCAAGTGGCTTGACCTTTATTAGTGAGCCTGGTTACCCCCTCTCGGAACCACAGACTTAGAAATCGCCAGCTCATATACAGTGCATAAAATATATTTATATATATACCCTTATACACCATTTTAATAAAAAATATCACAAAATTCTTCTAAGTCCCTCGGGAAGAGTGAAAGACGCGCGCGTTCATTTTCAGAGCTCCTAGACCTTCCTATAAGAAGTTAGCCAAAAGGTAGCTTCGAAAAACGCTTAGGTTAAGTTTCAGAGTTGCTTCTAATGTACCAAAGCTGGACTTAGACATAATTTCACTCTCACAACATTATGGCTGGTTGGAGACAGTCCGAACCACAAGTACCGGGTCCATGGTTCTGGCCGTATACTGGGGGGACGGGGACGACTCCCATTAACCCCTGACTATACCGGGGATACGCTTATCACAATGCCTTTCTGGTCTGTGCTGAAGCAGGGCATTCTGGCAGCCAAGTGGCTTGACCTTTATTAGTGAGCCTGGTTACCCCCTCTCGGAACCACAGACTTAGAAATCGCCAGCTCATATATACAGTGCATAAAATATATTTATATATATACCCTTATACACCATTTTAATAAAAAATATCACAAAATTCTTCTAAGTCCCTCGGGAAGAGTGAAAGACGCGCACGTTCATTTTCAGAGCTCCTAGACCTTCCTATAAGAAGTTAGCCAAAAAGTAGCTTCGAAAAACGCTTAGGTTAAGTTTCAGAGTTGCTTCTAATGTACCAAAGCTGGACTTAGACATAATTTCACTCTCACAACATTATGGCTGGTTGGAGACAGTCCGAACCACAAATACCGGGTCCATGGTTCTGGGCATATACTTGGGGGGATGGGGACGACTCCCATTAACCCCTGACTATACCGGGGATACGCGTATCACAATGCCTTACTGGTCTGTGCTGAAGCAGGGCATTCTGGCAGCCAAGTGGCTTGACCTTTATTAGTGAGCCTGGTTACCCCCTCTCGGAACCACAGACTTAGAAATCGCCAGCTCATATACAGTGCATAAAATATATTTATATATATACCCTTATACACCATTTTAATAAAAAATATCACAAAATTCTTCTAAGTCCCTCGGGAAGAGTGAAAGACGCGCGCGTTCATTTTCAGAGCTCCTAGACCTTCCTATAAGAAGTTAGCCAAAAGGTAGCTTCGAAAAACGCTTAGGTTAAGTTTCAGAGTTGCTTCTAATGTACCAAAGCTGGACTTAGACATAATTTCACTCTCACAACATTATGGCTGGTTGGAGACAGTCCGAACCACAAGTACCGGGTCCATGGTTCTGGCCGTATACTGGGGGGACGGGGACGACTCCCATTAACCCCTGACTATACCGGGGATACGCTTATCACAATGCCTTTCTGGTCTGTGCTGAAGCAGGGCATTCTGGCAGCCAAGTGGCTTGACCTTTATTAGTGAGCCTGGTTACCCCCTCTCGGAACCACAGACTTAGAAATCGCCAGCTCATATATACAGTGCATAAAATATATTTATATATATACCCTTATACACCATTTTAATAAAAAATATCACAAAATTCTTCTAAGTCCCTCGGGAAGAGTGAAAGACGCGCACGTTCATTTTCAGAGCTCCTAGACCTTCCTATAAGAAGTTAGCCAAAAGGTAGCTTCGAAAAACGCTTAGGTTAAGTTTCAGAGTTGCTTCTAATGTACCAAAGCTGGACTTAGACATAATTTCACTCTCACAACATTATGGCTGGTTGGAGACAGTCCGAACCACAAGTACCGGGTCCATGGTTCTGGCCGTATACTGGGGGGACGGGGACGACTCCCATTAACCCCTGACTATACCGGGGATACGCTTATCACAATGCCTTTCTGGTCTGTGCTGAAGCAGGGCATTCTGGCAGCCAAGTGGCTTGACCTTTATTAGTGAGCCTGGTTACCCCCTCTCGGAACCACAGACTTAGAAATCGCCAGCTCATATATACAGTGCATAAAATATATTTATATATATACCCTTATACACCATTTTAATAAAAAATATCACAAAATTCTTCTAAGTCCCTCGGGAAGAGTGAAAGACGCGCACGTTCATTTTCAGAGCTCCTAGACCTTCCTATAAGAAGTTAGCCAAAAAGTAGCTTCGAAAAACGCTTAGGTTAAGTTTCAGAGTTGCTTCTAATGTACCAAAGCTGGACTTAGACATAATTTCACTCTCACAACATTATGGCTGGTTGGAGACAGTCCGAACCACAAATACCGGGTCCATGGTTCTGGGCATATACTTGGGGGGATGGGGACGACTCCCATTAACCCCTGACTATACCGGGGATACGCGTATCACAATGCCTTACTGGTCTGTGCTGAAGCAGGGCATTCTGGCAGCCAAGTGGCTTGACCTTTATTAGTGAGCCTGGTTACCCCCTCTCGGAACCACAGACTTAGAAATCGCCAGCTCATATACAGTGCATAAAATATATTTATATATATACCCTTATACACCATTTTAATAAAAAATATCACAAAATTCTTCTAAGTCCCTCGGGAAGAGTGAAAGACGCGCGCGTTCATTTTCAGAGCTCCTAGACCTTCCTATAAGAAGTTAGCCAAAAGGTAGCTTCGAAAAACGCTTAGGTTAAGTTTCAGAGTTGCTTCTAATGTACCAAAGCTGGACTTAGACATAATTTCACTCTCACAACATTATGGCTGGTTGGAGACAGTCCGAACCACAAGTACCGGGTCCATGGTTCTGGCCGTATACTGGGGGGACGGGGACGACTCCCATTAACCCCTGACTATACCGGGGATACGCTTATCACAATGCCTTTCTGGTCTGTGCTGAAGCAGGGCATTCTGGCAGCCAAGTGGCTTGACCTTTATTAGTGAGCCTGGTTACCCCCTCTCGGAACCACAGACTTAGAAATCGCCAGCTCATATATACAGTGCATAAAATATATTTATATATATACCCTTATACACCATTTTAATAAAAAATATCACAAAATTCTTCTAAGTCCCTCGGGAAGAGTGAAAGACGCGCACGTTCATTTTCAGAGCTCCTAGACCTTCCTATAAGAAGTTAGCCAAAAGGTAGCTTCGAAAAACGCTTAGGTTAAGTTTCAGAGTTGCTTCTAATGTACCAAAGCTGGACTTAGACATAATTTCACTCTCACAACATTATGGCTGGTTGGAGACAGTCCGAACCACAAGTACCGGGTCCATGGTTCTGGCCGTATACTGGGGGGACGGGGACGACTCCCATTAACCCCTGACTATACCGGGGATACGCTTATCACAATGCCTTTCTGGTCTGTGCTGAAGCAGGGCATTCTGGCAGCCAAGTGGCTTGACCTTTATTAGTGAGCCTGGTTACCCCCTCTCGGAACCACAGACTTAGAAATCGCCAGCTCATATACAGTGCATAAAATATATTTATATATATACCCTTATACACCATTTTAATAAAAAATATCACAAAATTCTTCTAAGTCCCTCGGGAAGAGTGAAAGACGCGCACGTTCATTTTCAGAGTTCCTAGACCTTCCTATAAGAAGTTAGCCAAAAAGTAGCTTCGAAAAACGCTTAGGTTAAGTTTCAGAGTTGCTTCTAATGTACCAAAGCTGGACTTAGACATAATTTCACTCTCACAACATTATGGCTGGTTGGAGACAGTCCGAACCACAAGTACCGGGTCCATGGTTCTGGCCGTATACTGGGGGGACGGGGACGACTCCCATTAACCCCTGACTATACCGGGGATACGCTTATCACAATGCCTTTCTGGTCTGTGCTGAAGCAGGGCATTCTGGCAGCCAAGTGGCTTGACCTTTATTAGTGAGCCTGGTTACCCCCTCTCGGAACCACAGACTTAGAAATCGCCAGCTCATATACAGTGCATAAAATATATTTATATATATACCCTTATACACCATTTTAATAAAAAATATCACAAAATTCTTCTAAGTCCCTCGGGAAGAGTGAAAGACGCGCACGTTCATTTTCAGAGCTCCTAGACCTTCCTATAAGAAGTTAGCCAAAAGGTAGCTTCGAAAAACGCTTAGGTTAAGTTTCAGAGTTGCTTCTAATGTACCAAAGCTGGACTTAGACATAATTTCACTCTCACAACATTATGGCTGGTTGGAGACAGTCCGAACCACAAGTACCGGGTCCATGGTTCTGGCCGTATACTGGTGGGACGGGGACGACTCCCATTAACCCCTGACTATACCGGTGATACGCTTATCACAATGCCTTTCTGGTCTGTGCTGAAGCAGGGCATTCTGGCAGCCAAGTGGCTTGACCTTTATTAGTGAGCCTGGTTACCCCCTCTCGGAACCACAGACTTAGAAATCGCCAGCTCATACAGTATACAGTGCATAAAATATATTTATATATATACCCTTATACACCATTTTAATAAAAAATATCACAAAATTCTTCTAAGTCCCTCGGGAAGAGTGAAAGACGCGCACGTTCATTTTCAGAGCTCCTAGACCTTCCTATAAGAAGTTAGCCAAAAGGTAGCTTCGAAAAACGCTTAGGTTAAGTTTCAGAGTTGCTTCTAATGTACCAAAGCTGGACTTAGACATAATTTCACTCTCACAACATTATGGCTGGTTGGAGACAGTCCGAACCACAAGTACCGGGTCCATGGTTCTGGCCGTATACTGGGGGGACGGGGACGACTCCCATTAACCCCTGACTATACCGGGGATACGCTTATCACAATGCCTTTCTGGTCTGTGCTGAAGCAGGGCATTCTGGCAGCCAAGTGGCTTGACCTTTATTAGTGAGCCTGGTTACCCCCTCTCGGAACCACAGACTTAGAAATCGCCAGCTCATATACAGTGCATAAAATATATTTATATATATACCCTTATACACCATTTTAATAAAAAATATCACAAAATTCTTCTAAGTCCCTCGGGAAGAGTGAAAGACGCGCACGTTCATTTTCAGAGTTCCTAGACCTTCCTATAAGAAGTTAGCCAAAAAGTAGCTTCGAAAAACGCTTAGGTTAAGTTTCAGAGTTGCTTCTAATGTACCAAAGCTGGACTTAGACATAATTTCACTCTCACAACATTATGGCTGGTTGGAGACAGTCCGAACCACAAGTACCGGGTCCATGGTTCTGGCCGTATACTGGGGGGACGGGGACGACTCCCATTAACCCCTGACTATACCGGGGATACGCTTATCACAATGCCTTTCTGGTCTGTGCTGAAGCAGGGCATTCTGGCAGCCAAGTGGCTTGACCTTTATTAGTGAGCCTGGTTACCCCCTCTCGGAACCACAGACTTAGAAATCGCCAGCTCATATATACAGTGCATAAAATATATTTATATATATACCCTTATACACCATTTTAATAAAAAATATCACAAAATTCTTCTAAGTCCCTCGGGAAGAGTGAAAGACGCGCACGTTCATTTTCAGAGCTCCTAGACCTTCCTACAGTATAAGAAGTTAGCCAAAAGGTAGCTTCGAAAAACGCTTAGGTTAAGTTTCAGAGTTGCTTCTAATGTACCAAAGCTGGACTTAGACATAATTTCACTCTCACAACATTATGGCTGGTTGGAGACAGTCCGAACCACAAGTACCGGGTCCATGGTTCTGGCCGTATACTGGGGGGACGGGGACGACTCCCATTAACCCCTGACTATACCGGGGATACGCTTATCACAATGCCTTTCTGGTCTGTGCTGAAGCAGGGCATTCTGGCAGCCAAGTGGCTTGACCTTTATTAGTGAGCCTGGTTACCCCCTCTCGGAACCACAGACTTAGAAATCGCCAGCTCATATACAGTGCATAAAATATATTTATATATATACCCTTATACACCATTTTAATAAAAAATATCACAAAATTCTTCTAAGTCCCTCGGGAAGAGTGAAAGACGCGCACGTTCATTTTCAGAGCTCCTAGACCTTCCTATAAGAAGTTAGCCAAAAGGTAGCTTCGAAAAACGCTTAGGTTAAGTTTCAGAGTTGCTTCTAATGTACCAAAGCTGGACTTAGACATAATTTCACTCTCACAACATTATGGCTGGTTGGAGACAGTCCGAACCACAAGTACCGGGTCCATGGTTCTGGCCGTATACTGGGGGGACGGGGACGACTCCCATTAACCCCTGACTATACCGGGGATACGCTTATCACAATGCCTTTCTGGTCTGTGCTGAAGCAGGGCATTCTGGCAGCCAAGTGGCTTGACCTTTATTAGTGAGCCTGGTTACCCCCTCTCGGAACCACAGACTTAGAAATCGCCAGCTCATATACAGTGCATAAAATATATTTATATATATACCCTTATACACCATTTTAATAAAAAATATCACAAAATTCTTCTAAGTCCCTCGGGAAGAGTGAAAGACGCGCACGTTCATTTTCAGAGTTCCTAGACCTTCCTATAAGAAGTTAGCCAAAAAGTAGCTTCGAAAAACGCTTAGGTTAAGTTTCAGAGTTGCTTCTAATGTACCAAAGCTGGACTTAGACATAATTTCACTCTCACAACATTATGGCTGGTTGGAGACAGTCCGAACCACAAGTACCGGGTCCATGGTTCTGGCCGTATACTGGGGGGACGGGGACGACTCCCATTAACCCCTGACTATACCGGGGATACGCTTATCACAATGCCTTTCTGGTCTGTGCTGAAGCAGGGCATTCTGGCAGCCAAGTGGCTTGACCTTTATTAGTGAGCCTGGTTACCCCCTCTCGGAACCACAGACTTAGAAATCGCCAGCTCATATATACAGTGCATAAAATATATTTATATATATACCCTTATACACCATTTTAATAAAAAATATCACAAAATTCTTCTAAGTCCCTCGGGAAGAGTGAAAGACGCGCACGTTCATTTTCAGAGCTCCTAGACCTTCCTACAGTATAAGAAGTTAGCCAAAAGGTAGCTTCGAAAAACGCTTAGGTTAAGTTTCAGAGTTGCTTCTAATGTACCAAAGCTGGACTTAGACATAATTTCACTCTCACAACATTATGGCTGGTTGGAGACAGTCCGAACCACAAGTATCGGGTCCATGGTTCTGGCCGTATACTGGGGGGACGGGGACGACTCCCATTAACCCCTGACTATACCGGGGATACGCTTATCACAATGCCTTTCTGGTCTGTGCTGAAGCAGGGCATTCTGGCAGCCAAGTGGCTTGACCTTTATTAGTGAGCCTGGTTACCCCCTCTCGGAACCACAGACTTAGAAATCGCCAGCTCATATACAGTGCATAAAATATATTTATATATATACCCTTATACACCATTTTAATAAAAAATATCACAAAATTCTTCTAAGTCCCTCGGGAAGAGTGAAAGACGCGCACGTTCATTTTCAGAGTTCCTAGACCTTCCTATAAGAAGTTAGCCAAAAAGTAGCTTCGAAAAACGCTTAGGTTAAGTTTCAGAGTTGCTTCTAATGTACCAAAGCTGGACTTAGACATAATTTCACTCTCACAACATTATGGCTGGTTGGAGACAGTCCGAACCACAAGTACCGGGTCCATGGTTCTGGCCGTATACTGGGGGGACGGGGACGACTCCCATTAACCCCTGACTATACCGGGGATACGCTTATCACAATGCCTTTCTGGTCTGTGCTGAAGCAGGGCATTCTGGCAGCCAAGTGGCTTGACCTTTATTAGTGAGCCTGGTTACCCCCTCTCGGAACCACAGACTTAGAAATCGCCAGCTCATATACAGTGCATAAAATATATTTATATATATACCCTTATACACCATTTTAATAAAAAATATCACAAAATTCTTCTAAGTCCCTCGGGAAGAGTGAAAGACGCGCACGTTCATTTTCAGAGCTCCTAGACCTTCCTATAAGAAGTTAGCCAAAAGGTAGCTTCGAAAAACGCTTAGGTTAAGTTTCAGAGTTGCTTCTAATGTACCAAAGCTGGACTTAGACATAATTTCACTCTCACAACATTATGGCTGGTTGGAGACAGTCCGAACCACAAGTACCGGGTCCATGGTTCTGGCCGTATACTGGGGGGACGGGGACGACTCCCATTAACCCCTGACTATACCGGGGATACGCTTATCACAATGCCTTTCTGGTCTGTGCTGAAGCAGGGCATTCTGGCAGCCAAGTGGCTTGACCTTTATTAGTGAGCCTGGTTACCCCCTCTCGGAACCACAGACTTAGAAATCGCCAGCTCATATACAGTGCATAAAATATATTTATATATATACCCTTATACACCATTTTAATAAAAAATATCACAAAATTCTTCTAAGTCCCTCGGGAAGAGTGAAAGACGCGCACGTTAATTTTCAGAGTTCCTAGACCTTCCTATAAGAAGTTAGCCAAAAAGTAGCTTCGAAAAACGCTTAGGTTAAGTTTCAGAGTTGCTTCTAATGTACCAAAGCTGGACTTAGACATAATTTCACTCTCACAACATTATGGCTGGTTGGAGACAGTCCGAACCACAAGTACCGGGTCCATGGTTCTGGCCGTATACTGGGGGGACGGGGACGACTCCCATTAACCCCTGACTATACCGGGGATACGCTTATCACAATGCCTTTCTGGTCTGTGCTAAAGCAGGGCATTCTGGCAGCCAAGTGGCTTGACCTTTATTAGTGAGCCTGGTTACCCCCTCTCGGAACCACAGACTTAGAAATCGCCAGCTCATATACAGTGCATAAAATATATTTATATATATACCCTTATACACCATTTTAATAAAAAATATCACAAAATTCTTCTAAGTCCCTCGGGAAGAGTGAAAGACGCGCACGTTCATTTTCAGAGCTCCTAGACCTTCCTACAGTATAAGAAGTTAGCCAAAAGGTAGCTTCGAAAAACGCTTAGGTTAAGTTTCAGAGTTGCTTCTAATGTACCAAAGCTGGACTTAGACATAATTTCACTCTCACAACATTATGGCTGGTTGGAGACAGTCCGAACCACAAGTACCGGGTCCATGGTTCTGGCCGTATACTGGGGGGACGGGGACGACTCCCATTAACCCCTGACTATACCGGGGATACGCTTATCACAATGCCTTTCTGGTCTGTGCTGAAGCAGGGCATTCTGGCAGCCAAGTGGCTTGACCTTTATTAGTGAGCCTGGTTACCCCCTCTCGGAACCACAGACTTAGAAATCGCCAGCTCATATACAGTGCATAAAATATATTTATATATATACCCTTATACACCATTTTAATAAAAAATATCACAAAATTCTTCTAAGTCCCTCGGGAAGAGTGAAAGACGCGCACGTTCATTTTCAGAGCTCCTAGACCTTCCTATAAGAAGTTAGCCAAAAGGTAGCTTCGAAAAACGCTTAGGTTAAGTTTCAGAGTTGCTTCTAATGTACCAAAGCTGGACTTAGACATAATTTCACTCTCACAACATTATGGCTGGTTGGAGACAGTCCGAACCACAAGTACCGGGTCCATGGTTCTGGCCGTATACTGGGGGGACGGGGACGACTCCCATTAACCCCTGACTATACCGGGGATACGCTTATCACAATGCCTTTCTGGTCTGTGCTGAAGCAGGGCATTCTGGCAGCCAAGTGGCTTGACCTTTATTAGTGAGCCTGGTTACCCCCTCTCGGAACCACAGACTTAGAAATCGCCAGCTCATATACAGTGCATAAAATATATTTATATATATACCCTTATACACCATTTTAATAAAAAATATCACAAAATTCTTCTAAGTCCCTCGGGAAGAGTGAAAGACGCGCGCGTTCATTTTCAGAGCTCCTAGACCTTCCTATAAGAAGTTAGCCAAAAGGTAGCTTCGAAAAACGCTTAGGTTAAGTTTCAGAGTTGCTTCTAATGTACCAAAGCTGGACTTAGACATAATTTCACTCTCACAACATTATGGCTGGTTGGAGACAGTCCGAACCACAAGTACCGGGTCCATGGTTCTGGCCGTATACTGGGGGGACGGGGACGACTCCCATTAACCCCTGACTATACCGGGGATACGCTTATCACAATGCCTTTCTGGTCTGTGCTGAAGCAGGGCATTCTGGCAGCCAAGTGGCTTGACCTTTATTAGTGAGCCTGGTTACCCCCTCTCGGAACCACAGACTTAGAAATCGCCAGCTCATATATACAGTGCATAAAATATATTTATATATATACCCTTATACACCATTTTAATAAAAAATATCACAAAATTCTTCTAAGTCCCTCGGGAAGAGTGAAAGACGCGCACGTTCATTTTCAGAGCTCCTAGACCTTCCTATAAGAAGTTAGCCAAAAGGTAGCTTCGAAAAACGCTTAGGTTAAGTTTCAGAGTTGCTTCTAATGTACCAAAGCTGGACTTAGACATAATTTCACTCTCACAACATTATGGCTGGTTGGAGACAGTCCGAACCACAAGTACCGGGTCCATGGTTCTGGCCGTATACTGGGGGGACGGGGACGACTCCCATTAACCCCTGACTATACCGGGGATACGCTTATCACAATGCCTTTCTGGTCTGTGCTGAAGCAGGGCATTCTGGCAGCCAAGTGGCTTGACCTTTATTAGTGAGCCTGGTTACCCCCTCTCGGAACCACAGACTTAGAAATCGCCAGCTCATATATACAGTGCATAAAATATATTTATATATATACCCTTATACACCATTTTAATAAAAAATATCACAAAATTCTTCTAAGTCCCTCGGGAAGAGTGAAAGACGCGCACGTTCATTTTCAGAGCTCCTAGACCTTCCTATAAGAAGTTAGCCAAAAAGTAGCTTCGAAAAACGCTTAGGTTAAGTTTCAGAGTTGCTTCTAATGTACCAAAGCTGGACTTAGACATAATTTCACTCTCACAACATTATGGCTGGTTGGAGACAGTCCGAACCACAAATACCGGGTCCATGGTTCTGGGCATATACTTGGGGGGATGGGGACGACTCCCATTAACCCCTGACTATACCGGGGATACGCGTATCACAATGCCTTACTGGTCTGTGCTGAAGCAGGGCATTCTGGCAGCCAAGTGGCTTGACCTTTATTAGTGAGCCTGGTTACCCCCTCTCGGAACCACAGACTTAGAAATCGCCAGCTCATATACAGTGCATAAAATATATTTATATATATACCCTTATACACCATTTTAATAAAAAATATCACAAAATTCTTCTAAGTCCCTCGGGAAGAGTGAAAGACGCGCGCGTTCATTTTCAGAGCTCCTAGACCTTCCTATAAGAAGTTAGCCAAAAGGTAGCTTCGAAAAACGCTTAGGTTAAGTTTCAGAGTTGCTTCTAATGTACCAAAGCTGGACTTAGACATAATTTCACTCTCACAACATTATGGCTGGTTGGAGACAGTCCGAACCACAAGTACCGGGTCCATGGTTCTGGCCGTATACTGGGGGGACGGGGACGACTCCCATTAACCCCTGACTATACCGGGGATACGCTTATCACAATGCCTTTCTGGTCTGTGCTGAAGCAGGGCATTCTGGCAGCCAAGTGGCTTGACCTTTATTAGTGAGCCTGGTTACCCCCTCTCGGAACCACAGACTTAGAAATCGCCAGCTCATATACAGTGCATAAAATATATTTATATATATACCCTTATACACCATTTTAATAAAAAATATCACAAAATTCTTCTAAGTCCCTCGGGAAGAGTGAAAGACGCGCACGTTCATTTTCAGAGTTCCTAGACCTTCCTATAAGAAGTTAGCCAAAAAGTAGCTTCGAAAAACGCTTAGGTTAAGTTTCAGAGTTGCTTCTAATGTACCAAAGCTGGACTTAGACATAATTTCACTCTCACAACATTATGGCTGGTTGGAGACAGTCCGAACCACAAGTACCGGGTCCATGGTTCTGGCCGTATACTGGGGGGACGGGGACGACTCCCATTAACCCCTGACTATACCGGGGATACGCTTATCACAATGCCTTTCTGGTCTGTGCTGAAGCAGGGCATTCTGGCAGCCAAGTGGCTTGACCTTTATTAGTGAGCCTGGTTACCCCCTCTCGGAACCACAGACTTAGAAATCGCCAGCTCATATACAGTGCATAAAATATATTTATATATATACCCTTATACACCATTTTAATAAAAAATATCACAAAATTCTTCTAAGTCCCTCGGGAAGAGTGAAAGACGCGCACGTTCATTTTCAGAGCTCCTAGACCTTCCTATAAGAAGTTAGCCAAAAGGTAGCTTCGAAAAACGCTTAGGTTAAGTTTCAGAGTTGCTTCTAATGTACCAAAGCTGGACTTAGACATAATTTCACTCTCACAACATTATGGCTGGTTGGAGACAGTCCGAACCACAAGTACCGGGTCCATGGTTCTGGCCGTATACTGGTGGGACGGGGACGACTCCCATTAACCCCTGACTATACCGGTGATACGCTTATCACAATGCCTTTCTGGTCTGTGCTGAAGCAGGGCATTCTGGCAGCCAAGTGGCTTGACCTTTATTAGTGAGCCTGGTTACCCCCTCTCGGAACCACAGACTTAGAAATCGCCAGCTCATACAGTATACAGTGCATAAAATATATTTATATATATACCCTTATACACCATTTTAATAAAAAATATCACAAAATTCTTCTAAGTCCCTCGGGAAGAGTGAAAGACGCGCACGTTCATTTTCAGAGCTCCTAGACCTTCCTATAAGAAGTTAGCCAAAAGGTAGCTTCGAAAAACGCTTAGGTTAAGTTTCAGAGTTGCTTCTAATGTACCAAAGCTGGACTTAGACATAATTTCACTCTCACAACATTATGGCTGGTTGGAGACAGTCCGAACCACAAGTACCGGGTCCATGGTTCTGGCCGTATACTGGGGGGACGGGGACGACTCCCATTAACCCCTGACTATACCGGGGATACGCTTATCACAATGCCTTTCTGGTCTGTGCTGAAGCAGGGCATTCTGGCAGCCAAGTGGCTTGACCTTTATTAGTGAGCCTGGTTACCCCCTCTCGGAACCACAGACTTAGAAATCGCCAGCTCATATACAGTGCATAAAATATATTTATATATATACCCTTATACACCATTTTAATAAAAAATATCACAAAATTCTTCTAAGTCCCTCGGGAAGAGTGAAAGACGCGCACGTTCATTTTCAGAGTTCCTAGACCTTCCTATAAGAAGTTAGCCAAAAAGTAGCTTCGAAAAACGCTTAGGTTAAGTTTCAGAGTTGCTTCTAATGTACCAAAGCTGGACTTAGACATAATTTCACTCTCACAACATTATGGCTGGTTGGAGACAGTCCGAACCACAAGTACCGGGTCCATGGTTCTGGCCGTATACTGGGGGGACGGGGACGACTCCCATTAACCCCTGACTATACCGGGGATACGCTTATCACAATGCCTTTCTGGTCTGTGCTGAAGCAGGGCATTCTGGCAGCCAAGTGGCTTGACCTTTATTAGTGAGCCTGGTTACCCCCTCTCGGAACCACAGACTTAGAAATCGCCAGCTCATATATACAGTGCATAAAATATATTTATATATATACCCTTATACACCATTTTAATAAAAAATATCACAAAATTCTTCTAAGTCCCTCGGGAAGAGTGAAAGACGCGCACGTTCATTTTCAGAGCTCCTAGACCTTCCTACAGTATAAGAAGTTAGCCAAAAGGTAGCTTCGAAAAACGCTTAGGTTAAGTTTCAGAGTTGCTTCTAATGTACCAAAGCTGGACTTAGACATAATTTCACTCTCACAACATTATGGCTGGTTGGAGACAGTCCGAACCACAAGTACCGGGTCCATGGTTCTGGCCGTATACTGGGGGGACGGGGACGACTCCCATTAACCCCTGACTATACCGGGGATACGCTTATCACAATGCCTTTCTGGTCTGTGCTGAAACAGGGCATTCTGGCAGCCAAGTGGCTTGACCTTTATTAGTGAGCCTGGTTACCCCCTCTCGGAACCACAGACTTAGAAATCGCCAGCTCATATACAGTGCATAAAATATATTTATATATATACCCTTATACACCATTTTAATAAAAAATATCACAAAATTCTTCTAAGTCCCTCGGGAAGAGTGAAAGACGCGCACGTTCATTTTCAGAGTTCCTAGACCTTCCTATAAGAAGTTAGCCAAAAAGTAGCTTCGAAAAACGCTTAGGTTAAGTTTCAGAGTTGCTTCTAATGTACCAAAGCTGGACTTAGACATAATTTCACTCTCACAACATTATGGCTGGTTGGAGACAGTCCGAACCACAAGTACCGGGTCCATGGTTCTGGCCGTATACTGGGGGGACGGGGACGACTCCCATTAACCCCTGACTATACCGGGGATACGCTTATCACAATGCCTTTCTGGTCTGTGCTGAAGCAGGGCATTCTGGCAGCCAAGTGGCTTGACCTTTATTAGTGAGCCTGGTTACCCCCTCTCGGAACCACAGACTTAGAAATCGCCAGCTCATATACAGTGCATAAAATATATTTATATATATACCCTTATACACCATTTTAATAAAAAATATCACAAAATTCTTCTAAGTCCCTCGGGAAGAGTGAAAGACGCGCACGTTCATTTTCAGAGCTCCTAGACCTTCCTATAAGAAGTTAGCCAAAAGGTAGCTTCGAAAAACGCTTAGGTTAAGTTTCAGAGTTGCTTCTAATGTACCAAAGCTGGACTTAGACATAATTTCACTCTCACAACATTATGGCTGGTTGGAGACAGTCCGAACCACAAGTACCGGGTCCATGGTTCTGGCCGTATACTGGGGGGACGGGGACGACTCCCATTAACCCCTGACTATACCGGGGATACGCTTATCACAATGCCTTTCTGGTCTGTGCTGAAGCAGGGCATTCTGGCAGCCAAGTGGCTTGACCTTTATTAGTGAGCCTGGTTACCCCCTCTCGGAACCACAGACTTAGAAATCGCCAGCTCATATACAGTGCATAAAATATATTTATATATATACCCTTATACACCATTTTAATAAAAAATATCACAAAATTCTTCTAAGTCCCTCGGGAAGAGTGAAAGACGCGCACGTTCATTTTCAGAGTTCCTAGACCTTCCTATAAGAAGTTAGCCAAAAAGTAGCTTCGAAAAACGCTTAGGTTAAGTTTCAGAGTTGCTTCTAATGTACCAAAGCTGGACTTAGACATAATTTCACTCTCACAACATTATGGCTGGTTGGAGACAGTCCGAACCACAAGTACCGGGTCCATGGTTCTGGCCGTATACTGGGGGGACGGGGACGACTCCCATTAACCCCTGACTATACCGGGGATACGCTTATCACAATGCCTTTCTGGTCTGTGCTGAAGCAGGGCATTCTGGCAGCCAAGTGGCTTGACCTTTATTAGTGAGCCTGGTTACCCCCTCTCGGAACCACAGACTTAGAAATCGCCAGCTCATATATACAGTGCATAAAATATATTTATATATATACCCTTATACACCATTTTAATAAAAAATATCACAAAATTCTTCTAAGTCCCTCGGGAAGAGTGAAAGACGCGCACGTTCATTTTCAGAGCTCCTAGACCTTCCTACAGTATAAGAAGTTAGCCAAAAGGTAGCTTCGAAAAACGCTTAGGTTAAGTTTCAGAGTTGCTTCTAATGTACCAAAGCTGGACTTAGACATAATTTCACTCTCACAACATTATGGCTGGTTGGAGACAGTCCGAACCACAAGTATCGGGTCCATGGTTCTGGCCGTATACTGGGGGGACGGGGACGACTCCCATTAACCCCTGACTATACCGGGGATACGCTTATCACAATGCCTTTCTGGTCTGTGCTGAAGCAGGGCATTCTGGCAGCCAAGTGGCTTGACCTTTATTAGTGAGCCTGGTTACCCCCTCTCGGAACCACAGACTTAGAAATCGCCAGCTCATATACAGTGCATAAAATATATTTATATATATACCCTTATACACCATTTTAATAAAAAATATCACAAAATTCTTCTAAGTCCCTCGGGAAGAGTGAAAGACGCGCACGTTCATTTTCAGAGTTCCTAGACCTTCCTATAAGAAGTTAGCCAAAAAGTAGCTTCGAAAAACGCTTAGGTTAAGTTTCAGAGTTGCTTCTAATGTACCAAAGCTGGACTTAGACATAATTTCACTCTCACAACATTATGGCTGGTTGGAGACAGTCCGAACCACAAGTACCGGGTCCATGGTTCTGGCCGTATACTGGGGGGACGGGGACGACTCCCATTAACCCCTGACTATACCGGGGATACGCTTATCACAATGCCTTTCTGGTCTGTGCTGAAGCAGGGCATTCTGGCAGCCAAGTGGCTTGACCTTTATTAGTGAGCCTGGTTACCCCCTCTCGGAACCACAGACTTAGAAATCGCCAGCTCATATACAGTGCATAAAATATATTTATATATATACCCTTATACACCATTTTAATAAAAAATATCACAAAATTCTTCTAAGTCCCTCGGGAAGAGTGAAAGACGCGCACGTTCATTTTCAGAGCTCCTAGACCTTCCTATAAGAAGTTAGCCAAAAGGTAGCTTCGAAAAACGCTTAGGTTAAGTTTCAGAGTTGCTTCTAATGTACCAAAGCTGGACTTAGACATAATTTCACTCTCACAACATTATGGCTGGTTGGAGACAGTCCGAACCACAAGTACCGGGTCCATGGTTCTGGCCGTATACTGGGGGGACGGGGACGACTCCCATTAACCCCTGACTATACCGGGGATACGCTTATCACAATGCCTTTCTGGTCTGTGCTGAAGCAGGGCATTCTGGCAGCCAAGTGGCTTGACCTTTATTAGTGAGCCTGGTTACCCCCTCTCGGAACCACAGACTTAGAAATCGCCAGCTCATATACAGTGCATAAAATATATTTATATATATACCCTTATACACCATTTTAATAAAAAATATCACAAAATTCTTCTAAGTCCCTCGGGAAGAGTGAAAGACGCGCACGTTAATTTTCAGAGTTCCTAGACCTTCCTATAAGAAGTTAGCCAAAAAGTAGCTTCGAAAAACGCTTAGGTTAAGTTTCAGAGTTGCTTCTAATGTACCAAAGCTGGACTTAGACATAATTTCACTCTCACAACATTATGGCTGGTTGGAGACAGTCCGAACCACAAGTACCGGGTCCATGGTTCTGGCCGTATACTGGGGGGACGGGGACGACTCCCATTAACCCCTGACTATACCGGGGATACGCTTATCACAATGCCTTTCTGGTCTGTGCTAAAGCAGGGCATTCTGGCAGCCAAGTGGCTTGACCTTTATTAGTGAGCCTGGTTACCCCCTCTCGGAACCACAGACTTAGAAATCGCCAGCTCATATACAGTGCATAAAATATATTTATATATATACCCTTATACACCATTTTAATAAAAAATATCACAAAATTCTTCTAAGTCCCTCGGGAAGAGTGAAAGACGCGCACGTTCATTTTCAGAGCTCCTAGACCTTCCTACAGTATAAGAAGTTAGCCAAAAGGTAGCTTCGAAAAACGCTTAGGTTAAGTTTCAGAGTTGCTTCTAATGTACCAAAGCTGGACTTAGACATAATTTCACTCTCACAACATTATGGCTGGTTGGAGACAGTCCGAACCACAAGTACCGGGTCCATGGTTCTGGCCGTATACTGGGGGGACGGGGACGACTCCCATTAACCCCTGACTATACCGGGGATACGCTTATCACAATGCCTTTCTGGTCTGTGCTGAAGCAGGGCATTCTGGCAGCCAAGTGGCTTGACCTTTATTAGTGAGCCTGGTTACCCCCTCTCGGAACCACAGACTTAGAAATCGCCAGCTCATATACAGTGCATAAAATATATTTATATATATACCCTTATACACCATTTTAATAAAAAATATCACAAAATTCTTCTAAGTCCCTCGGGAAGAGTGAAAGACGCGCACGTTCATTTTCAGAGCTCCTAGACCTTCCTATAAGAAGTTAGCCAAAAGGTAGCTTCGAAAAACGCTTAGGTTAAGTTTCAGAGTTGCTTCTAATGTACCAAAGCTGGACTTAGACATAATTTCACTCTCACAACATTATGGCTGGTTGGAGACAGTCCGAACCACAAGTACCGGGTCCATGGTTCTGGCCGTATACTGGGGGGACGGGGACGACTCCCATTAACCCCTGACTATACCGGGGATACGCTTATCACAATGCCTTTCTGGTCTGTGCTGAAGCAGGGCATTCTGGCAGCCAAGTGGCTTGACCTTTATTAGTGAGCCTGGTTACCCCCTCTCGGAACCACAGACTTAGAAATCGCCAGCTCATATATACAGTGCATAAAATATATTTATATATATACCCTTATACACCATTTTAATAAAAAATATCACAAAATTCTTCTAAGTCCCTCGGGAAGAGTGAAAGACGCGCACGTTCATTTTCAGAGCTCCTAGACCTTCCTATAAGAAGTTAGCCAAAAGGTAGCTTCGAAAAACGCTTAGGTTAAGTTTCAGAGTTGCTTCTAATGTACCAAAGCTGGACTTAGACATAATTTCACTCTCACAACATTATGGCTGGTTGGAGACAGTCCGAACCACAAGTACCGGGTCCATGGTTCTGGCCGTATACTGGGGGGACGGGGACGACTCCCATTAACCCCTGACTATACCGGGGATACGCTTATCACAATGCCTTTCTGGTCTGTGCTGAAGCAGGGCATTCTGGCAGCCAAGTGGCTTGACCTTTATTAGTGAGCCTGGTTACCCCCTCTCGGAACCACAGACTTAGAAATCGCCAGCTCATATACAGTGCATAAAATATATTTATATATATACCCTTATACACCATTTTAATAAAAAATATCACAAAATTCTTCTAAGTCCCTCGGGAAGAGTGAAAGACGCGCACGTTCATTTTCAGAGCTCCTAGACCTTCCTATAAGAAGTTAGCCAAAAGGTAGCTTCGAAAAACGCTTAGGTTAAGTTTCAGAGTTGCTTCTAATGTACCAAAGCTGGACTTAGACATAATTTCACTCTCACAACATTATGGCTGGTTGGAGACAGTCCGAACCACAAGTACCGGGTCCATGGTTCTGGCCGTATACTGGGGGGACGGGGACGACTCCCATTAACCCCTGACTATACCGGGGATACGCTTATCACAATGCCTTTCTGGTCTGTGCTGAAGCAGGGCATTCTGGCAGCCAAGTGGCTTGACCTTTATTAGTGAGCCTGGTTACCCCCTCTCGGAACCACAGACTTAGAAATCGCCAGCTCATATATACAGTGCATAAAATATATTTATATATATACCCTTATACACCATTTTAATAAAAAATATCACAAAATTCTTCTAAGTCCCTCGGGAAGAGTGAAAGACGCGCACGTTCATTTTCAGAGCTCCTAGACCTTCCTATAAGAAGTTAGCCAAAAAGTAGCTTCGAAAAACGCTTAGGTTAAGTTTCAGAGTTGCTTCTAATGTACCAAATCTGGACTTAGACATAATTTCACTCTCACAACATTATGGCTGGTTGGAGACAGTCCGAACCACAAGTACCGGGTCCATGGTTCTGGCCGTATACTGGGGGGACGGGGACGACTCCCATTAACCCCTGACTATACCGGGGATACGCTTATCACAATGCCTTTCTGGTCTGTGCTGAAGCAGGGCATTCTGGCAGCCAAGTGGCTTGACCTTTATTAGTGAGCCTGGTTACCCCCTCTCGGAACCACAGACTTAGAAATCGCCAGCTCATATACAGTGCATAAAATATATTTATATATATACCCTTATACACCATTTTAATAAAAAATATCACAAAATTCTTCTAAGTCCCTCGGGAAGAGTGAAAGACGCGCACGTTAATTTTCAGAGTTCCTAGACCTTCCTATAAGAAGTTAGCCAAAAAGTAGCTTCGAAAAACGCTTAGGTTAAGTTTCAGAGTTGCTTCTAATGTACCAAAGCTGGACTTAGACATAATTTCACTCTCACAACATTATGGCTGGTTGGAGACAGTCCGAACCACAAGTACCGGGTCCATGGTTCTGGCCGTATACTGGGGGGACGGGGACGACTCCCATTAACCCCTGACTATACCGGGGATACGCTTATCACAATGCCTTTCTGGTCTGTGCTAAAGCAGGGCATTCTGGCAGCCAAGTGGCTTGACCTTTATTAGTGAGCCTGGTTACCCCCTCTCGGAACCACAGACTTAGAAATCGCCAGCTCATATACAGTGCATAAAATATATTTATATATATACCCTTATACACCATTTTAATAAAAAATATCACAAAATTCTTCTAAGTCCCTCGGGAAGAGTGAAAGACGCGCACGTTCATTTTCAGAGCTCCTAGACCTTCCTATAAGAAGTTAGCCAAAAGGTAGCTTCGAAAAACGCTTAGGTTAAGTTTCAGAGTTGCTTCTAATGTACCAAAGCTGGACTTAGACATAATTTCACTCTCACAACATTATGGCTGGTTGGAGAAAGTCCGAACCACAAGTACCGGGTCCATGGTTCTGGCCGTATACTGGGGGGACGGGGACGACTCCCATTAACCCCTGACTATACCGGGGATACGCTTATCACAATGCCTTTCTGGTCTGTGCTGAAGCAGGGCATTCTGGCAGCCAAGTGGCTTGACCTTTATTAGTGAGCCTGGTTACCCCCTCTCGGAACCACAGACTTAGAAATCGCCAGCTCATATACTGTATACAGTGCATAAAATATATTTATATATATACCCTTATACACCATTTTAATAAAAAATATCACAAAATTCTTCTAAGTCCCTCGGGAAGAGTGAAAGACGCGCACGTTCATTTTCAGAGCTCCTAGACCTTCCTACAGTATAAGAAGTTAGCCAAAAGGTAGCTTCGAAAAACGCTTAGGTTAAGTTTCAGAGTTGCTTCTAATGTACCAAAGCTGGACTTAGACATAATTTCACTCTCACAACATTATGGCTGGTTGGAGACAGTCCGAACCACAAGTACCGGGTCCATGGTTCTGGCCGTATACTGGGGGGACGGGGACGACTCCCATTAACCCCTGACTATACCGGGGATACGCTTATCACAATGCCTTTCTGGTCTGTGCTGAAGCAGGGCATTCTGGCAGCCAAGTGGCTTGACCTTTATTAGTGAGCCTGGTTACCCCCTCTCGGAACCACAGACTTAGAAATCGCCAGCTCATATACAGTGCATAAAATATATTTATATATATACCCTTATACACCATTTTAATAAAAAATATCACAAAATTCTTCTAAGTCCCTCGGGAAGAGTGAAAGACGCGCACGTTCATTTTCAGAGCTCCTAGACCTTCCTATAAGAAGTTAGCCAAAAGGTAGCTTCGAAAAACGCTTAGGTTAAGTTTCAGAGTTGCTTCTAATGTACCAAAGCTGGACTTAGACATAATTTCACTCTCACAACATTATGGCTGGTTGGAGACAGTCCGAACCACAAGTACCGGGTCCATGGTTCTGGCCGTATACTGGGGGGACGGGGACGACTCCCATTAACCCCTGACTATACCGGGGATACGCTTATCACAATGCCTTTCTGGTCTGTGCTGAAGCAGGGCATTCTGGCAGCCAAGTGGCTTGACCTTTATTAGTGAGCCTGGTTACCCCCTCTCGGAACCACAGACTTAGAAATCGCCAGCTCATATATACAGTGCATAAAATATATTTATATATATACCCTTATACACCATTTTAATAAAAAATATCACAAAATTCTTCTAAGTCCCTCGGGAAGAGTGAAAGACGCGCACGTTCATTTTCAGAGCTCCTAGACCTTCCTATAAGAAGTTAGCCAAAAGGTAGCTTCGAAAAACGCTTAGGTTAAGTTTCAGAGTTGCTTCTAATGTACCAAAGCTGGACTTAGACATAATTTCACTCTCACAACATTATGGCTGGTTGGAGACAGTCCGAACCACAAGTACCGGGTCCATGGTTCTGGCCGTATACTGGGGGGACGGGGACGACTCCCATTAACCCCTGACTATACCGGGGATACGCTTATCACAATGCCTTTCTGGTCTGTGCTGAAGCAGGGCATTCTGGCAGCCAAGTGGCTTGACCTTTATTAGTGAGCCTGGTTACCCCCTCTCGGAACCACAGACTTAGAAATCGCCAGCTCATATACAGTGCATAAAATATATTTATATATATACCCTTATACACCATTTTAATAAAAAATATCACAAAATTCTTCTAAGTCCCTCGGGAAGAGTGAAAGACGCGCACGTTCATTTTCAGAGCTCCTAGACCTTCCTATAAGAAGTTAGCCAAAAGGTAGCTTCGAAAAACGCTTAGGTTAAGTTTCAGAGTTGCTTCTAATGTACCAAAGCTGGACTTAGACATAATTTCACTCTCACAACATTATGGCTGGTTGGAGACAGTCCGAACCACAAGTACCGGGTCCATGGTTCTGGCCGTATACTGGGGGGACGGGGACGACTCCCATTAACCCCTGACTATACCGGGGATACGCTTATCACAATGCCTTTCTGGTCTGTGCTGAAGCAGGGCATTCTGGCAGCCAAGTGGCTTGACCTTTATTAGTGAGCCTGGTTACCCCCTCTCGGAACCACAGACTTAGAAATCGCCAGCTCATATATACAGTGCATAAAATATATTTATATATATACCCTTATACACCATTTTAATAAAAAATATCACAAAATTCTTCTAAGTCCCTCGGGAAGAGTGAAAGACGCGCACGTTCATTTTCAGAGCTCCTAGACCTTCCTATAAGAAGTTAGCCAAAAAGTAGCTTCGAAAAACGCTTAGGTTAAGTTTCAGAGTTGCTTCTAATGTACCAAATCTGGACTTAGACATAATTTCACTCTCACAACATTATGGCTGGTTGGAGACAGTCCGAACCACAAGTACCGGGTCCATGGTTCTGGCCGTATACTGGGGGGACGGGGACGACTCCCATTAACCCCTGACTATACCGGGGATACGCTTATCACAATGCCTTTCTGGTCTGTGCTGAAGCAGGGCATTCTGGCAGCCAAGTGGCTTGACCTTTATTAGTGAGCCTGGTTACCCCCTCTCGGAACCACAGACTTAGAAATCGCCAGCTCATATACAGTGCATAAAATATATTTATATATATACCCTTATACACCATTTTAATAAAAAATATCACAAAATTCTTCTAAGTCCCTCGGGAAGAGTGAAAGACGCGCACGTTCATTTTCAGAGCTCCTAGACCTTCCTATAAGAAGTTAGCCAAAAGGTAGCTTCGAAAAACGCTTAGGTTAAGTTTCAGAGTTGCTTCTAATGTACCAAAGCTGGACTTAGACATAATTTCACTCTCACAACATTATGGCTGGTTGGAGACAGTCCGAACCACAAGTACCGGGTCCATGGTTCTGGCCGTATACTGGGGGGACGGGGAAGACTCCCATTAACCCCTGACTATACCGGGGATACGCTTATCACAATGCCTTTCTGGTCTGTGCTGAAGCAGGGCATTCTGGCAGCCAAGTGGCTTGACCTTTATTAGTGAGCCTGGTTACCCCCTCTCGGAACCACAGACTTAGAAATCGCCAGCTCATATACTGTATACAGTGCATAAAATATATTTATATATATACCCTTATACACCATTTTAATAAAAAATATCACAAAATTCTTCTAAGTCCCTCGGGAAGAGTGAAAGACGCGCACGTTCATTTTCAGAGCTCCTAGACCTTCCTACAGTATAAGAAGTTAGCCAAAAGGTAGCTTCGAAAAACGCTTAGGTTAAGTTTCAGAGTTGCTTCTAATGTACCAAAGCTGGACTTAGACATAATTTCACTCTCACAACATTATGGCTGGTTGGAGACAGTCCGAACCACAAGTACCGGGTCCATGGTTCTGGCCGTATACTGGGGGGACGGGGACGACTCCCATTAACCCCTGACTATACCGGGGATACGCTTATCACAATGCCTTTCTGGTCTGTGCTGAAGCAGGGCATTCTGGCAGCCAAGTGGCTTGACCTTTATTAGTGAGCCTGGTTACCCCCTCTCGGAACCACAGACTTAGAAATCGCCAGCTCATATACAGTGCATAAAATATATTTATATATATACCCTTATACACCATTTTAATAAAAAATATCACAAAATTCTTCTAAGTCCCTCGGGAAGAGTGAAAGACGCGCACGTTCATTTTCAGAGCTCCTAGACCTTCCTATAAGAAGTTAGCCAAAAGGTAGCTTCGAAAAACGCTTAGGTTAAGTTTCAGAGTTGCTTCTAATGTACCAAAGCTGGACTTAGACATAATTTCACTCTCACAACATTATGGCTGGTTGGAGACAGTCCGAACCACAAGTACCGGGTCCATGGTTCTGGCCGTATACTGGGGGGACGGGGACGACTCCCATTAACCCCTGACTATACCGGGGATACGCTTATCACAATGCCTTTCTGGTCTGTGCTGAAGCAGGGCATTCTGGCAGCCAAGTGGCTTGACCTTTATTAGTGAGCCTGGTTACCCCCTCTCGGAACCACAGACTTAGAAATCGCCAGCTCATATATACAGTGCATAAAATATATTTATATATATACCCTTATACACCATTTTAATAAAAAATATCACAAAATTCTTCTAAGTCCCTCGGGAAGAGTGAAAGACGCGCACGTTCATTTTCAGAGCTCCTAGACCTTCCTATAAGAAGTTAGCCAAAAGGTAGCTTAGAAAAACGCTTAGGTTAAGTTTCAGAGTTGCTTCTAATGTACCAAAGCTGGACTTAGACATAATTTCACTCTCACAACATTATGGCTGGTTGGAGACAGTCCGAACCACAAGTACCGGGTCCATGGTTCTGGCCGTATACTGGGGGGACGGGGACGACTCCCATTAACCCCTGACTATACCGGGGATACGCTTATCACAATGCCTTTCTGGTCTGTGCTGAAGCAGGGCATTCTGGCAGCCAAGTGGCTTGACCTTTATTAGTGAGCCTGGTTACCCCCTCTCGGAACCACAGACTTAGAAATCGCCAGCTCATATACAGTGCATAAAATATATTTATATATATACCCTTATACACCATTTTAATAAAAAATATCACAAAATTCTTCTAAGTCCCTCGGGAAGAGTGAAAGACGCGCACGTTCATTTTCAGAGCTCCTAGACCTTCCTATAAGAAGTTAGCCAAAAGGTAGCTTCGAAAAACGCTTAGGTTAAGTTTCAGAGTTGCTTCTAATGTACCAAAGCTGGACTTAGACATAATTTCACTCTCACAACATTATGGCTGGTTGGAGACAGTCCGAACCACAAGTACCGGGTCCATGGTTCTGGCCGTATACTGGGGGGACGGGGACGACTCCCATTAACCCCTGACTATACCGGGGATACGCTTATCACAATGCCTTTCTGGTCTGTGCTGAAGCAGGGCATTCTGGCAGCCAAGTGGCTTGACCTTTATTAGTGAGCCTGGTTACCCCCTCTCGGAACCACAGACTTAGAAATCGCCAGCTCATATATACAGTGCATAAAATATATTTATATATATACCCTTATACACCATTTTAATAAAAAATATCACAAAATTCTTCTAAGTCCCTCGGGAAGAGTGAAAGACGCGCACGTTCATTTTCAGAGCTCCTAGACCTTCCTATAAGAAGTTAGCCAAAAAGTAGCTTCGAAAAACGCTTAGGTTAAGTTTCAGAGTTGCTTCTAATGTACCAAATCTGGACTTAGACATAATTTCACTCTCACAACATTATGGCTGGTTGGAGACAGTCCGAACCACAAGTACCGGGTCCATGGTTCTGGCCGTATACTGGGGGGACGGGGACGACTCCCATTAACCCCTGACTATACCGGGGATACGCTTATCACAATGCCTTTCTGGTCTGTGCTGAAGCAGGGCATTCTGGCATCCAAGTGGCTTGACCTTTATTAGTGAGCCTGGTTACCCCCTCTCGGAACCACAGACTTAGAAATCGCCAGCTCATATACAGTGCATAAAATATATTTATATATATACCCTTATACACCATTTTAATAAAAAATATCACAAAATTCTTCTAAGTCCCTCGGGAAGAGTGAAAGACGCGCACGTTCATTTTCAGAGCTCCTAGACCTTCCTATAAGAAGTTAGCCAAAAGGTAGCTTCGAAAAACGCTTAGGTTAAGTTTCAGAGTTGCTTCTAATGTACCAAAGCTGGACTTAGACATAATTTCACTCTCACAACATTATGGCTGGTTGGAGACAGTCCGAACCACAAGTACCGGGTCCATGGTTCTGGCCGTATACTGGGGGGACGGGGAAGACTCCCATTAACCCCTGACTATACCGGGGATACGCTTATCACAATGCCTTTCTGGTCTGTGCTGAAGCAGGGCATTCTGGCAGCCAAGTGGCTTGACCTTTATTAGTGAGCCTGGTTACCCCCTCTCGGAACCACAGACTTAGAAATCGCCAGCTCATATATACAGTGCATAAAATATATTTATATATATACCCTTATACACCATTTTAATAAAAAATATCACAAAATTCTTCTAAGTCCCTCGGGAAGAGTGAAAGACGCGCACGTTCATTTTCAGAGCTCCTAGACCTTCCTATAAGAAGTTAGCCAAAAGGTAGCTTCGAAAAACGCTTAGGTTAAGTTTCAGAGTTGCTTCTAATGTACCAAAGCTGGACTTAGACATAATTTCACTCTCACAACATTATGGCTGGTTGGAGACAGTCCGAACCACAAGTACCGGGTCCATGGTTCTGGCCGTATACTGGGGGGACGGGGACGACTCCCATTAACCCCTGACTATACCGGGGATACGCTTATCACAATGCCTTTCTGGTCTGTGCTGAAGCAGGGCATTCTGGCAGCCAAGTGGCTTGACATTTATTAGTGAGCCTGGTTACCCCCTCTCGGAACCACAGACTTAGAAATCGCCAGCTCATATACAGTGCATAAAATATATTTATATATATACCCTTATACACCATTTTAATAAAAAATATCACAAAATTCTTCTAAGTCCCTCGGGAAGAGTGAAAGACGCGCACGTTCATTTTCAGAGCTCCTAGACCTTCCTATAAGAAGTTAGCGAAAAGGTAGCTTCGAAAAACGCTTAGGTTAAGTTACAGAGTTGCTTCTAATGTACCAAAGCTGGACTTAGACATAATTTCACTCTCACAACATTATGGCTGGTTGGAGACAGTCCGAACCACAAGTACCGGGTCCATGGTTCTGGCCGTATACTGGTGGGACGGGGACGACTCCCATTAACCCCTGACTATACCGGGGATACGCTTATCACAATGCCTTTCTGGTCTGTGCTGAAGCAGGGCATTCTGGCAGCCAAGTGGCTTGACCTTTATTAGTGAGCCTGGTTACCCCCTCTCGGAACCACAGACTTAGAAATCGCCAGCTCATATACAGTGCATAAAATATATTTATATATATACCCTTATACACCATTTTAATAAAAAATATCACAAAATTCTTCTAAGTCCCTCGGGAAGAGTGAAAGACGCGCACGTTAATTTTCAGAGTTCCTAGACCTTCCTATAAGAAGTTAGCCAAAAAGTAGCTTCGAAAAACGCTTAGGTTAAGTTTCAGAGTTGCTTCTAATGTACCAAAGCTGGACTTAGACATAATTTCACTCTCACAACATTATGGCTGGTTGGAGACAGTCCGAACCACAAGTACCGGGTCCATGGTTCTGGCCGTATACTGGGGGGACGGGGACGACTCCCATTAACCCCTGACTATACCGGGGATACGCTTATCACAATGCCTTTCTGGTCTGTGCTAAAGCAGGGCATTCTGGCAGCCAAGTGGCTTGACCTTTATTAGTGAGCCTGGTTACCCCCTCTCGGAACCACAGACTTAGAAATCGCCAGCTCATATACAGTGCATAAAATATATTTATATATATACCCTTATACACCATTTTAATAAAAAATATCACAAAATTCTTCTAAGTCCCTCGGGAAGAGTGAAAGACGCGCACGTTCATTTTCAGAGCTCCTAGACCTTCCTATAAGAAGTTAGCCAAAAGGTAGCTTCGAAAAACGCTTAGGTTAAGTTTCAGAGTTGCTTCTAATGTACCAAAGCTGGACTTAGACATAATTTCACTCTCACAACATTATGGCTGGTTGGAGACAGTCCGAACCACAAGTACCGGGTCCATGGTTCTGGCCGTATACTGGGGGGACGGGGACGACTCCCATTAACCCCTGACTATACCGGGGATACGCTTATCACAATGCCTTTCTGGTCTGTGCTGAAGCAGGGCATTCTGGCAGCCAAGTGGCTTGACCTTTATTAGTGAGCCTGGTTACCCCCTCTCGGAACCACAGACTTAGAAATCGCCAGCTCATATATACAGTGCATAAAATATATTTATATATATACCCTTATACACCATTTTAATAAAAAATATCACAAAATTCTTCTAAGTCCCTCGGGAAGAGTGAAAGACGCGCACGTTCATTTTCAGAGCTCCTAGACCTTCCTACAGTATAAGAAGTTAGCCAAAAGGTAGCTTCGAAAAACGCTTAGGTTAAGTTTCAGAGTTGCTTCTAATGTACCAAAGCTGGACTTAGACATAATTTCACTCTCACAACATTATGGCTGGTTGGAGACAGTCCGAACCACAAGTACCGGGTCCATGGTTCTGGCCGTATACTGGGGGGACGGGGACGACTCCCATTAACCCCTGACTATACCGGGGATACGCTTATCACAATGCCTTTCTGGTCTGTGCTGAAGCAGGGCATTCTGGCAGCCAAGTGGCTTGACCTTTATTAGTGAGCCTGGTTACCCCCTCTCGGAACCACAGACTTAGAAATCGCCAGCTCATATACAGTGCATAAAATATATTTATATATATACCCTTATACACCATTTTAATAAAAAATATCACAAAATTCTTCTAAGTCCCTCGGGAAGAGTGAAAGACGCGCACGTTCATTTTCAGAGCTCCTAGACCTTCCTATAAGAAGTTAGCCAAAAGGTAGCTTCGAAAAACGCTTAGGTTAAGTTTCAGAGTTGCTTCTAATGTACCAAAGCTGGACTTAGACATAATTTCACTCTCACAACATTATGGCTGGTTGGAGACAGTCCGAACCACAAGTACCGGGTCCATGGTTCTGGCCGTATACTGGGGGGACGGGGACGACTCCCATTAACCCCTGACTATACCGGGGATACGCTTATCACAATGCCTTTCTGGTCTGTGCTGAAGCAGGGCATTCTGGCAGCCAAGTGGCTTGACCTTTATTAGTGAGCCTGGTTACCCCCTCTCGGAACCACAGACTTAGAAATCGCCAGCTCATATATACAGTGCATAAAATATATTTATATATATACCCTTATACACCATTTTAATAAAAAATATCACAAAATTCTTCTAAGTCCCTCGGGAAGAGTGAAAGACGCGCACGTTCATTTTCAGAGCTCCTAGACCTTCCTATAAGAAGTTAGCCAAAAGGTAGCTTCGAAAAACGCTTAGGTTAAGTTTCAGAGTTGCTTCTAATGTACCAAAGCTGGACTTAGACATAATTTCACTCTCACAACATTATGGCTGGTTGGAGACAGTCCGAACCACAAGTACCGGGTCCATGGTTCTGGCCGTATACTGGGGGGACGGGGACGACTCCCATTAACCCCTGACTATACCGGGGATACGCTTATCACAATGCCTTTCTGGTCTGTGCTGAAGCAGGGCATTCTGGCAGCCAAGTGGCTTGACCTTTATTAGTGAGCCTGGTTACCCCCTCTCGGAACCACAGACTTAGAAATCGCCAGCTCATATACAGTGCATAAAATATATTTATATATATACCCTTATACACCATTTTAATAAAAAATATCACAAAATTCTTCTAAGTCCCTCGGGAAGAGTGAAAGACGCGCACGTTCATTTTCAGAGCTCCTAGACCTTCCTATAAGAAGTTAGCCAAAATGTAGCTTCGAAAAACGCTTAGGTTAAGTTTCAGAGTTGCTTCTAATGTACCAAAGCTGGACTTAGACATAATTTCACTCTCACAACATTATGGCTGGTTGGAGACAGTCCGAACCACAAGTACCGGGTCCATGGTTCTGGCCGTATACTGGGGGGACGGGGACGACTCCCATTAACCCCTGACTATACCGGGGATACGCTTATCACAATGCCTTTCTGGTCTGTGCTGAAGCAGGGCATTCTGGCAGCCAAGTGGCTTGACCTTTATTAGTGAGCCTGGTTACCCCCTCTCGGAACCACAGACTTAGAAATCGCCAGCTCATATACAGTGCATAAAATATATTTATATATATACCCTTATACACCATTTTAATAAAAAATATCACAAAATTCTTCTAAGTCCCTCGGGAAGAGTGAAAGACGCGCACGTTCATTTTCAGAGCTCCTAGACCTTCCTATAAGAAGTTAGCCAAAAGGTAGCTTCGAAAAACGCTTAGGTTAAGTTTCAGAGTTACTTCTAATGTACCAAAGCTGGACTTAGACATAATTTCACTCTCACAACATTATGGCTGGTTGGAGACAGTCCGAACCACAAGTACCGGGTCCATGGTTCTGGCCGTATACTGGGGGGACGGGGACGACTCCCATTAACCCCTGACTATACCGGGGATACGCTTATCACAATGCCTTTCTGGTCTGTGCTGAAGCAGGGCATTCTGGCAGCCAAGTGGCTTGACCTTTATTAGTGAGCCTGGTTACCCCCTCTCGGAACCACAGACTTAGAAATCGCCAGCTCATATATACAGTGCATAAAATATATTTATATATATACCCTTATACACCATTTTAATAAAAAATATCACAAAATTCTTCTAAGTCCCTCGGGAAGAGTGAAAGACGCGCACGTTCATTTTCAGAGCTCCTAGACCTTCCTATAAGAAGTTAGCCAAAAGGTAGCTTCGAAAAACGCTTAGGTTAAGTTTCAGAGTTGCTTCTAATGTACCAAAGCTGGACTTAGACATAATTTCACTCTCACAACATTATGGCTGGTTGGAGACAGTCCGAACCACAAGTACCGGGTCCATGGTTCTGGCCGTATACTGGGGGGACGGGGACGACTCCCATTAACCCCTGACTATACCGGGGATACGCTTATCACAATGCCTTTCTGGTCTGTGCTGAAGCAGGGCATTCTGGCAGCCAAGTGGCTTGACCTTTATTAGTGAGCCTGGTTACCCCCTCTCGGAACCACAGACTTAGAAATCGCCAGCTCATATACAGTGCATAAAATATATTTATATATATACCCTTATACACCATTTTAATAAAAAATATCACAAAATTCTTCTAAGTCCCTCGGGAAGAGTGAAAGACGCGCACGTTCATTTTCAGAGCTCCTAGACCTTCCTATAAGAAGTTAGCCAAAAGGTAGCTTCGAAAAACGCTTAGGTTAAGTTTCAGAGTTGCTTCTAATGTACCAAAGCTGGACTTAGACATAATTTCACTCTCACAACATTATGGCTGGTTGGAGACAGTCCGAACCACAAGTACCGGGTCCATGGTTCTGGCCGTATACTGGGGGGACGGGGACGACTCCCATTAACCCCTGACTATACCGGGGATACGCTTATCACAATGCCTTTCTGGTCTGTGCTGAAGCAGGGCATTCTGGCAGCCAAGTGGCTTGACCTTTATTAGTGAGCCTGGTTACCCCCTCTCGGAACCACAGACTTAGAAATCGCCAGCTCATATATACAGTGCATAAAATATATTTATATATATACCCTTATACACCATTTTAATAAAAAATATCACAAAATTCTTCTAAGTCCCTCGGGAAGAGTGAAAGACGCGCACGTTCATTTTCAGAGCTCCTAGACCTTCCTATAAGAAGTTAGCCAAAAAGTAGCTTCGAAAAACGCTTAGGTTAAGTTTCAGAGTTGCTTCTAATGTACCAAATCTGGACTTAGACATAATTTCACTCTCACAACATTATGGCTGGTTGGAGACAGTCCGAACCACAAGTACCGGGTCCATGGTTCTGGCCGTATACTGGGGGGACGGGGACGACTCCCATTAACCCCTGACTATACCGGGGATACGCTTATCACAATGCCTTTCTGGTCTGTGCTGAAGCAGGGCATTCTGGCAGCCAAGTGGCTTGACCTTTATTAGTGAGCCTGGTTACCCCCTCTCGGAACCACAGACTTAGAAATCGCCAGCTCATATACAGTGCATAAAATATATTTATATATATACCCTTATACACCATTTTAATAAAAAATATCACAAAATTCTTCTAAGTCCCTCGGGAAGAGTGAAAGACGCGCACGTTCATTTTCAGAGCTCCTAGACCTTCCTATAAGAAGTTAGCCAAAAGGTAGCTTCGAAAAACGCTTAGGTTAAGTTTCAGAGTTGCTTCTAATGTACCAAAGCTGGACTTAGATATAATTTCACTCTCACAACATTATGGCTGGTTGGAGACAGTCCGAACCACAAGTACCGGGTCCATGGTTCTGGCCGTATACTGGGGGGACGGGGAAGACTCCCATTAACCCCTGACTATACCGGGGATACGCTTATCACAATGCCTTTCTGGTCTGTGCTGAAGCAGGGCATTCTGGCAGCCAAGTGGCTTGACCTTTATTAGTGAGCCTGGTTACCCCCTCTCGGAACCACAGACTTAGAAATCGCCAGCTCATATATACAGTGCATAAAATATATTTATATATATACCCTTATACACCATTTTAATAAAAAATATCACAAAATTCTTCTAAGTCCCTCGGGAAGAGTGAAAGACGCGCACGTTCATTTTCAGAGCTCCTAGACCTTCCTATAAGAAGTTAGCCAAAAGGTAGCTTCGAAAAACGCTTAGGTTAAGTTTCAGAGTTGCTTCTAATGTACCAAAGCTGGACTTAGACATAATTTCACTCTCACAACATTATGGCTGGTTGGAGACAGTCCGAACCACAAGTACCGGGTCCATGGTTCTGGCCGTATACTGGGGGGACGGGGACGACTCCCATTAACCCCTGACTATACCGGGGATACGCTTATCACAATGCCTTTCTGGTCTGTGCTGAAGCAGGGCATTCTGGCAGCCAAGTGGCTTGACATTTATTAGTGAGCCTGGTTACCCCCTCTCGGAACCACAGACTTAGAAATCGCCAGCTCATATACAGTGCATAAAATATATTTATATATATACCCTTATACACCATTTTAATAAAAAATATCACAAAATTCTTCTAAGTCCCTCGGGAAGAGTGAAAGACGCGCACGTTCATTTTCAGAGCTCCTAGACCTTCCTATAAGAAGTTAGCGAAAAGGTAGCTTCGAAAAACGCTTAGGTTAAGTTACAGAGTTGCTTCTAATGTACCAAAGCTGGACTTAGACATAATTTCACTCTCACAACATTATGGCTGGTTGGAGACAGTCCGAACCACAAGTACCGGGTCCATGGTTCTGGCCGTATACTGGTGGGACGGGGACGACTCCCATTAACCCCTGACTATACCGGGGATACGCTTATCACAATGCCTTTCTGGTCTGTGCTGAAGCAGGGCATTCTGGCAGCCAAGTGGCTTGACCTTTATTAGTGAGCCTGGTTACCCCCTCTCGGAACCACAGACTTAGAAATCGCCAGCTCATATACAGTGCATAAAATATATTTATATATATACCCTTATACACCATTTTAATAAAAAATATCACAAAATTCTTCTAAGTCCCTCGGGAAGAGTGAAAGACGCGCACGTTAATTTTCAGAGTTCCTAGACCTTCCTATAAGAAGTTAGCCAAAAAGTAGCTTCGAAAAACGCTTAGGTTAAGTTTCAGAGTTGCTTCTAATGTACCAAAGCTGGACTTAGACATAATTTCACTCTCACAACATTATGGCTGGTTGGAGACAGTCCGAACCACAAGTACCGGGTCCATGGTTCTGGCCGTATACTGGGGGGACGGGGACGACTCCCATTAACCCCTGACTATACCGGGGATACGCTTATCACAATGCCTTTCTGGTCTGTGCTAAAGCAGGGCATTCTGGCAGCCAAGTGGCTTGACCTTTATTAGTGAGCCTGGTTACCCCCTCTCGGAACCACAGACTTAGAAATCGCCAGCTCATATACAGTGCATAAAATATATTTATATATATACCCTTATACACCATTTTAATAAAAAATATCACAAAATTCTTCTAAGTCCCTCGGGAAGAGTGAAAGACGCGCACGTTCATTTTCAGAGCTCCTAGACCTTCCTATAAGAAGTTAGCCAAAAGGTAGCTTCGAAAAACGCTTAGGTTAAGTTTCAGAGTTGCTTCTAATGTACCAAAGCTGGACTTAGACATAATTTCACTCTCACAACATTATGGCTGGTTGGAGACAGTCCGAACCACAAGTACCGGGTCCATGGTTCTGGCCGTATACTGGGGGGACGGGGACGACTCCCATTAACCCCTGACTATACCGGGGATACGCTTATCACAATGCCTTTCTGGTCTGTGCTGAAGCAGGGCATTCTGGCAGCCAAGTGGCTTGACCTTTATTAGTGAGCCTGGTTACCCCCTCTCGGAACCACAGACTTAGAAATCGCCAGCTCATATATACAGTGCATAAAATATATTTATATATATACCCTTATACACCATTTTAATAAAAAATATCACAAAATTCTTCTAAGTCCCTCGGGAAGAGTGAAAGACGCGCACGTTCATTTTCAGAGCTCCTAGACCTTCCTACAGTATAAGAAGTTAGCCAAAAGGTAGCTTCGAAAAACGCTTAGGTTAAGTTTCAGAGTTGCTTCTAATGTACCAAAGCTGGACTTAGACATAATTTCACTCTCACAACATTATGGCTGGTTGGAGACAGTCCGAACCACAAGTACCGGGTCCATGGTTCTGGCCGTATACTGGGGGGACGGGGACGACTCCCATTAACCCCTGACTATACCGGGGATACGCTTATCACAATGCCTTTCTGGTCTGTGCTGAAGCAGGGCATTCTGGCAGCCAAGTGGCTTGACCTTTATTAGTGAGCCTGGTTACCCCCTCTCGGAACCACAGACTTAGAAATCGCCAGCTCATATACAGTGCATAAAATATATTTATATATATACCCTTATACACCATTTTAATAAAAAATATCACAAAATTCTTCTAAGTCCCTCGGGAAGAGTGAAAGACGCGCACGTTCATTTTCAGAGCTCCTAGACCTTCCTATAAGAAGTTAGCCAAAAGGTAGCTTCGAAAAACGCTTAGGTTAAGTTTCAGAGTTGCTTCTAATGTACCAAAGCTGGACTTAGACATAATTTCACTCTCACAACATTATGGCTGGTTGGAGACAGTCCGAACCACAAGTACCGGGTCCATGGTTCTGGCCGTATACTGGGGGGACGGGGACGACTCCCATTAACCCCTGACTATACCGGGGATACGCTTATCACAATGCCTTTCTGGTCTGTGCTGAAGCAGGGCATTCTGGCAGCCAAGTGGCTTGACCTTTATTAGTGAGCCTGGTTACCCCCTCTCGGAACCACAGACTTAGAAATCGCCAGCTCATATACAGTGCATAAAATATATTTATATATATACCCTTATACACCATTTTAATAAAAAATATCACAAAATTCTTCTAAGTCCCTCGGGAAGAGTGAAAGACGCGCACGTTCATTTTCAGAGCTCCTAGACCTTCCTATAAGAAGTTAGCCAAAAGGTAGCTTCGAAAAACGCTTAGGTTAAGTTTCAGAGTTGCTTCTAATGTACCAAAGCTGGACTTAGACATAATTTCACTCTCACAACATTATGGCTGGTTGGAGACAGTCCGAACCACAAGTACCGGGTCCATGGTTCTGGCCGTATACTGGGGGGACGGGGACGACTCCCATTAACCCCTGACTATACCGGGGATACGCTTATCACAATGCCTTTCTGGTCTGTGCTGAAGCAGGGCATTCTGGCAGCCAAGTGGCTTGACCTTTATTAGTGAGCCTGGTTACCCCCTCTCGGAACCACAGACTTAGAAATCGCCAGCTCATATATACAGTGCATAAAATATATTTATATATATACCCTTATACACCATTTTAATAAAAAATATCACAAAATTCTTCTAAGTCCCTCGGGAAGAGTGAAAGACGCGCACGTTCATTTTCAGAGCTCCTAGACCTTCCTATAAGAAGTTAGCCAAAAGGTAGCTTCGAAAAACGCTTAGGTTAAGTTTCAGAGTTGCTTCTAATGTACCAAAGCTGGACTTAGACATAATTTCACTCTCACAACATTATGGCTGGTTGGAGACAGTCCGAACCACAAGTACCGGGTCCATGGTTCTGGCCGTATACTGGGGGGACGGGGACGACTCCCATTAACCCCTGACTATACCGGGGATACGCTTATCACAATGCCTTTCTGGTCTGTGCTGAAGCAGGGCATTCTGGCAGCCAAGTGGCTTGACCTTTATTAGTGAGCCTGGTTACCCCCTCTCGGAACCACAGACTTAGAAATCGCCAGCTCATATACAGTGCATAAAATATATTTATATATATACCCTTATACACCATTTTAATAAAAAATATCACAAAATTCTTCTAAGTCCCTCGGGAAGAGTGAAAGACGCGCACGTTCATTTTCAGAGCTCCTAGACCTTCCTATAAGAAGTTAGCCAAAAGGTAGCTTCGAAAAACGCTTAGGTTAAGTTTCAGAGTTGCTTCTAATGTACCAAAGCTGGACTTAGACATAATTTCACTCTCACAACATTATGGCTGGTTGGAGACAGTCCGAACCACAAGTACCGGGTCCATGGTTCTGGCCGTATACTGGGGGGACGGGGACGACTCCCATTAACCCCTGACTATACCGGGGATACGCTTATCACAATGCCTTTCTGGTCTGTGCTGAAGCAGGGCATTCTGGCAGCCAAGTGGCTTGACCTTTATTAGTGAGCCTGGTTACCCCCTCTCGGAACCACAGACTTAGAAATCGCCAGCTCATATATACAGTGCATAAAATATATTTATATATATACCCTTATACACCATTTTAATAAAAAATATCACAAAATTCTTCTAAGTCCCTCGGGAAGAGTGAAAGACGCGCACGTTCATTTTCAGAGCTCCTAGACCTTCCTATAAGAAGTTAGCCAAAAAGTAGCTTCGAAAAACGCTTAGGTTAAGTTTCAGAGTTGCTTCTAATGTACCAAATCTGGACTTAGACATAATTTCACTCTCACAACATTATGGCTGGTTGGAGACAGTCCGAACCACAAGTACCGGGTCCATGGTTCTGGCCGTATACTGGGGGGACGGGGACGACTCCCATTAACCCCTGACTATACCGGGGATACGCTTATCACAATGCCTTTCTGGTCTGTGCTGAAGCAGGGCATTCTGGCAGCCAAGTGGCTTGACCTTTATTAGTGAGCCTGGTTACCCCCTCTCGGAACCACAGACTTAGAAATCGCCAGCTCATATACAGTGCATAAAATATATTTATATATATACCCTTATACACCATTTTAATAAAAAATATCACAAAATTCTTCTAAGTCCCTCGGGAAGAGTGAAAGACGCGCACGTTCATTTTCAGAGCTCCTAGACCTTCCTATAAGAAGTTAGCCAAAAGGTAGCTTCGAAAAACGCTTAGGTTAAGTTTCAGAGTTGCTTCTAATGTACCAAAGCTGGACTTAGATATAATTTCACTCTCACAACATTATGGCTGGTTGGAGACAGTCCGAACCACAAGTACCGGGTCCATGGTTCTGGCCGTATACTGGGGGGACGGGGAAGACTCCCATTAACCCCTGACTATACCGGGGATACGCTTATCACAATGCCTTTCTGGTCTGTGCTGAAGCAGGGCATTCTGGCAGCCAAGTGGCTTGACCTTTATTAGTGAGCCTGGTTACCCCCTCTCGGAACCACAGACTTAGAAATCGCCAGCTCATATATACAGTGCATAAAATATATTTATATATATACCCTTATACACCATTTTAATAAAAAATATCACAAAATTCTTCTAAGTCCCTCGGGAAGAGTGAAAGACGCGCACGTTCATTTTCAGAGCTCCTAGACCTTCCTATAAGAAGTTAGCCAAAAGGTAGCTTCGAAAAACGCTTAGGTTAAGTTTCAGAGTTGCTTCTAATGTACCAAAGCTGGACTTAGACATAATTTCACTCTCACAACATTATGGCTGGTTGGAGACAGTCCGAACCACAAGTACCGGGTCCATGGTTCTGGCCGTATACTGGGGGGACGGGGACGACTCCCATTAACCCCTGACTATACCGGGGATACGCTTATCACAATGCCTTTCTGGTCTGTGCTGAAGCAGGGCATTCTGGCAGCCAAGTGGCTTGACATTTATTAGTGAGCCTGGTTACCCCCTCTCGGAACCACAGACTTAGAAATCGCCAGCTCATATACAGTGCATAAAATATATTTATATATATACCCTTATACACCATTTTAATAAAAAATATCACAAAATTCTTCTAAGTCCCTCGGGAAGAGTGAAAGACGCGCACGTTCATTTTCAGAGCTCCTAGACCTTCCTATAAGAAGTTAGCGAAAAGGTAGCTTCGAAAAACGCTTAGGTTAAGTTACAGAGTTGCTTCTAATGTACCAAAGCTGGACTTAGACATAATTTCACTCTCACAACATTATGGCTGGTTGGAGACAGTCCGAACCACAAGTACCGGGTCCATGGTTCTGGCCGTATACTGGTGGGACGGGGACGACTCCCATTAACCCCTGACTATACCGGGGATACGCTTATCACAATGCCTTTCTGGTCTGTGCTGAAGCAGGGCATTCTGGCAGCCAAGTGGCTTGACCTTTATTAGTGAGCCTGGTTACCCCCTCTCGGAACCACAGACTTAGAAATCGCCAGCTCATATACAGTGCATAAAATATATTTATATATATACCCTTATACACCATTTTAATAAAAAATATCACAAAATTCTTCTAAGTCCCTCGGGAAGAGTGAAAGACGCGCACGTTAATTTTCAGAGTTCCTAGACCTTCCTATAAGAAGTTAGCCAAAAAGTAGCTTCGAAAAACGCTTAGGTTAAGTTTCAGAGTTGCTTCTAATGTACCAAAGCTGGACTTAGACATAATTTCACTCTCACAACATTATGGCTGGTTGGAGACAGTCCGAACCACAAGTACCGGGTCCATGGTTCTGGCCGTATACTGGGGGGACGGGGACGACTCCCATTAACCCCTGACTATACCGGGGATACGCTTATCACAATGCCTTTCTGGTCTGTGCTGAAGCAGGGCATTCTGGCAGCCAAGTGGCTTGACATTTATTAGTGAGCCTGGTTACCCCCTCTCGGAACCACAGACTTAGAAATCGCCAGCTCATATACAGTGCATAAAATATATTTATATATATACCCTTATACACCATTTTAATAAAAAATATCACAAAATTCTTCTAAGTCCCTCGGGAAGAGTGAAAGACGCGCACGTTCATTTTCAGAGCTCCTAGACCTTCCTATAAGAAGTTAGCGAAAAGGTAGCTTCGAAAAACGCTTAGGTTAAGTTACAGAGTTGCTTCTAATGTACCAAAGCTGGACTTAGACATAATTTCACTCTCACAACATTATGGCTGGTTGGAGACAGTCCGAACCACAAGTACCGGGTCCATGGTTCTGGCCGTATACTGGTGGGACGGGGACGACTCCCATTAACCCCTGACTATACCGGGGATACGCTTATCACAATGCCTTTCTGGTCTGTGCTGAAGCAGGGCATTCTGGCAGCCAAGTGGCTTGACCTTTATTAGTGAGCCTGGTTACCCCCTCTCGGAACCACAGACTTAGAAATCGCCAGCTCATATACAGTGCATAAAATATATTTATATATATACCCTTATACACCATTTTAATAAAAAATATCACAAAATTCTTCTAAGTCCCTCGGGAAGAGTGAAAGACGCGCACGTTAATTTTCAGAGTTCCTAGACCTTCCTATAAGAAGTTAGCCAAAAAGTAGCTTCGAAAAACGCTTAGGTTAAGTTTCAGAGTTGCTTCTAATGTACCAAAGCTGGACTTAGACATAATTTCACTCTCACAACATTATGGCTGGTTGGAGACAGTCCGAACCACAAGTACCGGGTCCATGGTTCTGGCCGTATACTGGGGGGACGGGGACGACTCCCATTAACCCCTGACTATACCGGGGATACGCTTATCACAATGCCTTTCTGGTCTGTGCTAAAGCAGGGCATTCTGGCAGCCAAGTGGCTTGACCTTTATTAGTGAGCCTGGTTACCCCCTCTCGGAACCACAGACTTAGAAATCGCCAGCTCATATACAGTGCATAAAATATATTTATATATATACCCTTATACACCATTTTAATAAAAAATATCACAAAATTCTTCTAAGTCCCTCGGGAAGAGTGAAAGACGCGCACGTTCATTTTCAGAGCTCCTAGACCTTCCTATAAGAAGTTAGCCAAAAGGTAGCTTCGAAAAACGCTTAGGTTAAGTTTCAGAGTTGCTTCTAATGTACCAAAGCTGGACTTAGACATAATTTCACTCTCACAACATTATGGCTGGTTGGAGACAGTCCGAACCACAAGTACCGGGTCCATGGTTCTGGCCGTATACTGGGGGGACGGGGACAACTCCCATTAACCCCTGACTATACCGGGGATACGCTTATCACAATGCCTTTCTGGTCTGTGCTGAAGCAGGGCATTCTGGCAGCCAAGTGGCTTGACCTTTATTAGTGAGCCTGGTTACCCCCTCTCGGAACCACAGACTTAGAAATCGCCAGCTCATATATACAGTGCATAAAATATATTTATATATATACCCTTATACACCATTTTAATAAAAAATATCACAAAATTCTTCTAAGTCCCTCGGGAAGAGTGAAAGACGCGCACGTTCATTTTCAGAGCTCCTAGACCTTCCTACAGTATAAGAAGTTAGCCAAAAGGTAGCTTCGAAAAACGCTTAGGTTAAGTTTCAGAGTTGCTTCTAATGTACCAAAGCTGGACTTAGACATAATTTCACTCTCACAACATTATGGCTGGTTGGAGACAGTCCGAACCACAAGTACCGGGTCCATGGTTCTGGCCGTATACTGGGGGGACGGGGACGACTCCCATTAACCCCTGACTATACCGGGGATACGCTTATCACAATGCCTTTCTGGTCTGTGCTGAAGCAGGGCATTCTGGCAGCCAAGTGGCTTGACCTTTATTAGTGAGCCTGGTTACCCCCTCTCGGAACCACAGACTTAGAAATCGCCAGCTCATATACAGTGCATAAAATATATTTATATATATACCCTTATACACCATTTTAATAAAAAATATCACAAAATTCTTCTAAGTCCCTCGGGAAGAGTGAAAGACGCGCACGTTCATTTTCAGAGCTCCTAGACCTTCCTATAAGAAGTTAGCCAAAAGGTAGCTTCGAAAAACGCTTAGGTTAAGTTTCAGAGTTGCTTCTAATGTACCAAAGCTGGACTTAGACATAATTTCACTCTCACAACATTATGGCTGGTTGGAGACAGTCCGAACCACAAGTACCGGGTCCATGGTTCTGGCCGTATACTGGGGGGACGGGGACGACTCCCATTAACCCCTGACTATACCGGGGATACGCTTATCACAATGCCTTTCTGGTCTGTGCTGAAGCAGGGCATTCTGGCAGCCAAGTGGCTTGACCTTTATTAGTGAGCCTGGTTACCCCCTCTCGGAACCACAGACTTAGAAATCGCCAGCTCATATATACAGTGCATAAAATATATTTATATATATACCCTTATACACCATTTTAATAAAAAATATCACAAAATTCTTCTAAGTCCCTCGGGAAGAGTGAAAGACGCGCACGTTCATTTTCAGAGTTCCTAGACCTTCCTATAAGAAGTTAGCCAAAAAGTAGCTTCGAAAAACGCTTAGGTTAAGTTTCAGAGTTGCTTCTAATGTACCAAAGCTGGACTTAGACATAATTTCACTCTCACAACATTATGGCTGGTTGGAGACAGTCCGAACCACAAGTACCGGGTCCATGGTTCTGGCCGTATACTGGGGGGACGGGGACGACTCCCATTAACCCCTGACTATACCGGGGATACGCTTATCACAATGCCTTTCTGGTCTGTGCTGAAGCAGGGCATTCTGGCAGCCAAGTGGCTTGACATTTATTAGTGAGCCTGGTTACCCCCTCTCGGAACCACAGACTTAGAAATCGCCAGCTCATATACAGTGCATAAAATATATTTATATATATACCCTTATACACCATTTTAATAAAAAATATCACAAAATTCTTCTAAGTCCCTCGGGAAGAGTGAAAGACGCGCACGTTCATTTTCAGAGCTCCTAGACCTTCCTATAAGAAGTTAGCGAAAAGGTAGCTTCGAAAAACGCTTAGGTTAAGTTACAGAGTTGCTTCTAATGTACCAAAGCTGGACTTAGACATAATTTCACTCTCACAACATTATGGCTGGTTGGAGACAGTCCGAACCACAAGTACCGGGTCCATGGTTCTGGCCGTATACTGGTGGGACGGGGACGACTCCCATTAACCCCTGACTATACCGGGGATACGCTTATCACAATGCCTTTCTGGTCTGTGCTGAAGCAGGGCATTCTGGCAGCCAAGTGGCTTGACCTTTATTAGTGAGCCTGGTTACCCCCTCTCGGAACCACAGACTTAGAAATCGCCAGCTCATATACAGTGCATAAAATATATTTATATATATACCCTTATACACCATTTTAATAAAAAATATCACAAAATTCTTCTAAGTCCCTCGGGAAGAGTGAAAGACGCGCACGTTAATTTTCAGAGTTCCTAGACCTTCCTATAAGAAGTTAGCCAAAAAGTAGCTTCGAAAAACGCTTAGGTTAAGTTTCAGAGTTGCTTCTAATGTACCAAAGCTGGACTTAGACATAATTTCACTCTCACAACATTATGGCTGGTTGGAGACAGTCCGAACCACAAGTACCGGGTCCATGGTTCTGGCCGTATACTGGGGGGACGGGGACGACTCCCATTAACCCCTGACTATACCGGGGATACGCTTATCACAATGCCTTTCTGGTCTGTGCTAAAGCAGGGCATTCTGGCAGCCAAGTGGCTTGACCTTTATTAGTGAGCCTGGTTACCCCCTCTCGGAACCACAGACTTAGAAATCGCCAGCTCATATACAGTGCATAAAATATATTTATATATATACCCTTATACACCATTTTAATAAAAAATATCACAAAATTCTTCTAAGTCCCTCGGGAAGAGTGAAAGACGCGCACGTTCATTTTCAGAGCTCCTAGACCTTCCTATAAGAAGTTAGCCAAAAGGTAGCTTCGAAAAACGCTTAGGTTAAGTTTCAGAGTTGCTTCTAATGTACCAAAGCTGGACTTAGACATAATTTCACTCTCACAACATTATGGCTGGTTGGAGACAGTCCGAACCACAAGTACCGGGTCCATGGTTCTGGCCGTATACTGGGGGGACGGGGACGACTCCCATTAACCCCTGACTATACCGGGGATACGCTTATCACAATGCCTTTCTGGTCTGTGCTGAAGCAGGGCATTCTGGCAGCCAAGTGGCTTGACCTTTATTAGTGAGCCTGGTTACCCCCTCTCGGAACCACAGACTTAGAAATCGCCAGCTCATATATACAGTGCATAAAATATATTTATATATATACCCTTATACACCATTTTAATAAAAAATATCACAAAATTCTTCTAAGTCCCTCGGGAAGAGTGAAAGACGCGCACGTTCATTTTCAGAGCTCCTAGACCTTCCTACAGTATAAGAAGTTAGCCAAAAGGTAGCTTCGAAAAACGCTTAGGTTAAGTTTCAGAGTTGCTTCTAATGTACCAAAGCTGGACTTAGACATAATTTCACTCTCACAACATTATGGCTGGTTGGAGACAGTCCGAACCACAAGTACCGGGTCCATGGTTCTGGCCGTATACTGGGGGGACGGGGACGACTCCCATTAACCCCTGACTATACCGGGGATACGCTTATCACAATGCCTTTCTGGTCTGTGCTGAAGCAGGGCATTCTGGCAGCCAAGTGGCTTGACCTTTATTAGTGAGCCTGGTTACCCCCTCTCGGAACCACAGACTTAGAAATCGCCAGCTCATATACAGTGCATAAAATATATTTATATATATACCCTTATACACCATTTTAATAAAAAATATCACAAAATTCTTCTAAGTCCCTCGGGAAGAGTGAAAGACGCGCACGTTCATTTTCAGAGCTCCTAGACCTTCCTATAAGAAGTTAGCCAAAAGGTAGCTTCGAAAAACGCTTAGGTTAAGTTTCAGAGTTGCTTCTAATGTACCAAAGCTGGACTTAGACATAATTTCACTCTCACAACATTATGGCTGGTTGGAGACAGTCCGAACCACAAGTACCGGGTCCATGGTTCTGGCCGTATACTGGGGGGACGGGGACGACTCCCATTAACCCCTGACTATACCGGGGATACGCTTATCACAATGCCTTTCTGGTCTGTGCTGAAGCAGGGCATTCTGGCAGCCAAGTGGCTTGACCTTTATTAGTGAGCCTGGTTACCCCCTCTCGGAACCACAGACTTAGAAATCGCCAGCTCATATATACAGTGCATAAAATATATTTATATATATACCCTTATACACCATTTTAATAAAAAATATCACAAAATTCTTCTAAGTCCCTCGGGAAGAGTGAAAGACGCGCACGTTCATTTTCAGAGCTCCTAGACCTTCCTATAAGAAGTTAGCCAAAAGGTAGCTTCGAAAAACGCTTAGGTTAAGTTTCAGAGTTGCTTCTAATGTACCAAAGCTGGACTTAGACATAATTTCACTCTCACAACATTATGGCTGGTTGGAGACAGTCCGAACCACAAGTACCGGGTCCATGGTTCTGGCCGTATACTGGGGGGACGGGGACGACTCCCATTAACCCCTGACTATACCGGGGATACGCTTATCACAATGCCTTTCTGGTCTGTGCTGAAGCAGGGCATTCTGGCAGCCAAGTGGCTTGACCTTTATTAGTGAGCCTGGTTACCCCCTCTCGGAACCACAGACTTAGAAATCGCCAGCTCATATACAGTGCATAAAATATATTTATATATATACCCTTATACACCATTTTAATAAAAAATATCACAAAATTCTTCTAAGTCCCTCGGGAAGAGTGAAAGACGCGCACGTTCATTTTCAGAGCTCCTAGACCTTCCTATAAGAAGTTAGCCAAAAGGTAGCTTCGAAAAACGCTTAGGTTAAGTTTCAGAGTTGCTTCTAATGTACCAAATCTGGACTTAGACATAATTTCACTCTCACAACATTATGGCTGGTTGGAGACAGTCCGAACCACAAGTACCGGGTCCATGGTTCTGGCCGTATACTGGGGGGACGGGGACGACTCCCATTAACCCCTGACTATACCGGGGATACGCTTATCACAATGCCTTTCTGGTCTGTGCTGAAGCAGGGCATTCTGGCAGCCAAGTGGCTTGACCTTTATTAGTGAGCCTGGTTACCCCCTCTCGGAACCACAGACTTAGAAATCGCCAGCTCATATATACAGTGCATAAAATATATTTATATATATACCCTTATACACCATTTTAATAAAAAATATCACAAAATTCTTCTAAGTCCCTCGGGAAGAGTGAAAGACGCGCACGTTCATTTTCAGAGCTCCTAGACCTTCCTATAAGAAGTTAGCCAAAAGGTAGCTTCGAAAAACGCTTAGGTTAAGTTTCAGAGTTGCTTCTAATGTACCAAAGCTGGACTTAGACATAATTTCACTCTCACAACATTATGGCTGGTTGGAGACAGTCCGAACCACAAGTACCGGGTCCATGGTTCTGGCCGTATACTGGGGGGACGGGGACGACTCCCATTAACCCCTGACTATACCGGGGATACGCTTATCACAATGCCTTTCTGGTCTGTGCTGAAGCAGGGCATTCTGGCAGCCAAGTGGCTTGACCTTTATTAGTGAGCCTGGTTACCCCCTCTCGGAACCACAGACTTAGAAATCGCCAGCTCATATACAGTGCATAAAATATATTTATATATATACCCTTATACACCATTTTAATAAAAAATATCACAAAATTCTTCTAAGTCCCTCGGGAAGAGTGAAAGACGCGCACGTTCATTTTCAGAGCTCCTAGACCTTCCTATAAGAAGTTAGCCAAAAGGTAGCTTCGAAAAACGCTTAGGTTAAGTTTCAGAGTTGCTTCTAATGTACCAAAGCTGGACTTAGACATAATTTCACTCTCACAACATTATGGCTGGTTGGAGACAGTCCGAACCACAAGTACCGGGTCCATGGTTCTGGCCGTATACTGGGGGGACGGGGACGACTCCCATTAACCCCTGACTATACCGGGGATACGCTTATCACAATGCCTTTCTGGTCTGTGCTGAAGCAGGGCATTCTGGCAGCCAAGTGGCTTGACCTTTATTAGTGAGCCTGGTTACCCCCTCTCGGAACCACAGACTTAGAAATCGCCAGCTCATATATACAGTGCATAAAATATATTTATATATATACCCTTATACACCATTTTAATAAAAAATATCACAAAATTCTTCTAAGTCCCTCGGGAAGAGTGAAAGACGCGCACGTTCATTTTCAGAGCTCCTAGACCTTCCTATAAGAAGTTAGCCAAAAGGTAGCTTCGAAAAACGCTTAGGTTAAGTTTCAGAGTTGCTTCTAATGTACCAAAGCTGGACTTAGACATAATTTCACTCTCACAACATTATGGCTGGTTGGAGACAGTCCGAACCACAAGTACCGGGTCCATGGTTCTGGCCGTATACTGGGGGGACGGGGACGACTCCCATTAACCCCTGACTATACCGGGGATACGCTTATCACAATGCCTTTCTGGTCTGTGCTGAAGCAGGGCATTCTGGCAGCCAAGTGGCTTGACATTTATTAGTGAGCCTGGTTACCCCCTCTCGGAACCACAGACTTAGAAATCGCCAGCTCATATACAGTGCATAAAATATATTTATATATATACCCTTATACACCATTTTAATAAAAAATATCACAAAATTCTTCTAAGTCCCTCGGGAAGAGTGAAAGACGCGCACGTTCATTTTCAGAGCTCCTAGACCTTCCTATAAGAAGTTAGCGAAAAGGTAGCTTCGAAAAACGCTTAGGTTAAGTTACAGAGTTGCTTCTAATGTACCAAAGCTGGACTTAGACATAATTTCACTCTCACAACATTATGGCTGGTTGGAGACAGTCCGAACCACAAGTACCGGGTCCATGGTTCTGGCCGTATACTGGAGGGACGGGGACGACTCCCATTAACCCCTGACTATACCGGGGATACGCTTATCACAATGCCTTTCTGGTCTGTGCTGAAGCAGGGCATTCTGGCAGCCAAGTGGCTTGACCTTTATTAGTGAGCCTGGTTACCCCCTCTCGGAACCACAGACTTAGAAATCGCCAGCTCATATACAGTGCATAAAATATATTTATATATATACCCTTATACACCATTTTAATAAAAAATATCACAAAATTCTTCTAAGTCCCTCGGGAAGAGTGAAAGACGCGCACGTTCGTTTTCAGAGTTCCTAGACCTTCCTATAAGAAGTTAGCCAAAAAGTAGCTTCGAAAAACGCTTAGGTTAAGTTTCAGAGTTGCTTCTAATGTACCAAAGCTGGACTTAGACATAATTTCACTCTCACAACATTATGGCTGGTTGGAGACAGTCCGAACCACAAGTACCGGGTCCATGGTTCTGGCCGTATACTGGGGGGACGGGGACGACTCCCATTAACCCCTGACTATACCGGGGATACGCTTATCACAATGCCTTTCTGGTCTGTGCTGAAGCAGGGCATTCTGGCAGCCAAGTGGCTTGACCTTTATTAGTGAGCCTGGTTACCCCCTCTCGGAACCACAGACTTAGAAATCGCCAGCTCATATACAGTGCATAAAATATATTTATATATATACCCTTATACACCATTTTAATAAAAAATATCACAAAATTCTTCTAAGTCCCTCGGGAAGAGTGAAAGACGCGCACGTTCATTTTCAGAGCTCCTAGACCTTCCTATAAGAAGTTAGCCAAAAGGTAGCTTCGAAAAACGCTTAGGTTAAGTTTCAGAGTTGCTTCTAATGTACCAAAGCTGGACTTAGACATAATTTCACTCTCACAACATTATGGCTGGTTGGAGACAGTCCGAACCACAAGTACCGGGTCCATGGTTCTGGCCGTATACTGGGGGGACGGGGACGACTCCCATTAACCCCTGACTATACCGGGGATACGCTTATCACAATGCCTTTCTGGTCTGTGCTGAAGCAGGGCATTCTGGCAGCCAAGTGGCTTGACCTTTATTAGTGAGCCTGGTTACCCCCTCTCGGAACCACAGACTTAGAAATCGCCAGCTCATATATACAGTGCATAAAATATATTTATATATATACCCTTATACACCATTTTAATAAAAAATATCACAAAATTCTTCTAAGTCCCTCGGGAAGAGTGAAAGACGCGCACGTTCATTTTCAGAGCTCCTAGACCTTCCTACAGTATAAGAAGTTAGCCAAAAGGTAGCTTCGAAAAACGCTTAGGTTAAGTTTCAGAGTTGCTTCTAATGTACCAAAGCTGGACTTAGACATAATTTCACTCTCACAACATTATGACTGGTTGGAGACAGTCCGAACCACAAGTACCGGGTCCATGGTTCTGGCCGTATACTGGGGGGACGGGGACGACTCCCATTAACCCCTGACTATACCGGGGATACGCTTATCACAATGCCTTTCTGGTCTGTGCTGAAGCAGGGCAATCTGGCAGCCAAGTGGCTTGACCTTTATTAGTGAGCCTGGTTACCCCCTCTCGGAACCACAGACTTAGAAATCGCCAGCTCATATACAGTGCATAAAATATATTTATATATATACCCTTATACACCATTTTAATAAAAAATATCACAAAATTCTTCTAAGTCCCTCGGGAAGAGTGAAAGACGCGCACGTTCATTTTCAGAGCTCCTAGACCTTCCTACAGTATAAGAAGTTAGCCAAAAGGTAGCTTCGAAAAACGCTTAGGTTAAGTTTCAGAGTTGCTTCTAATGTACCAAAGCTGGACTTAGACATAATTTCACTCTCACAACATTATGACTGGTTGGAGACAGTCCGAACCACAAGTACCGGGTCCATGGTTCTGGCCGTATACTGGGGGGACGGGGACGACTCCCATTAACCCCTGACTATACCGGGGATACGCTTATCACAATGCCTTTCTGGTCTGTGCTGAAGCAGGGCAATCTGGCAGCCAAGTGGCTTGACCTTTATTAGTGAGCCTGGTTACCCCCTCTCGGAACCACAGACTTAGAAATCGCCAGCTCATATACAGTGCATAAAATATATTTATATATATACCCTTATACACCATTTTAATAAAAAATATCACAAAATTCTTCTAAGTCCCTCGGGAAGAGTGAAAGACGCGCACGTTCATTTTCAGAGCTCCTAGACCTTCCTATAAGAAGTTAGCCAAAAGGTAGCTTCGAAAAACGCTTAGGTTAAGTTTCAGAGTTGCTTCTAATGTACCAAAGCTGGACTTAGACATAATTTCACTCTCACAACATTATGGCTGGTTGGAGACAGTCCGAACCACAAGTACCGGGTCCATGGTTCTGGCCGTATACTGGGGGGACGGGGACGACTCCCATTAACCCCTGACTATACCGGGGATACGCTTATCACAATGCCTTTCTGGTCTGTGCTGAAGCAGGGCATTCTGGCAGCCAAGTGGCTTGACCTTTATTAGTGAGCCTGGTTACCCCCTCTCGGAACCACAGACTTAGAAATCGCCAGCTCATATATACAGTGCATAAAATATATTTATATATATACCCTTATACACCATTTTAATAAAAAAAATCACAAAATTCTTCTAAGTCCCTCGGGAAGAGTGAAAGACGCGCACGTTCATTTTCAGAGCTCCTAGACCTTCCTATAAGAAGTTAGCCAAAAGGTAGCTTCGAAAAACGCTTAGGTTAAGTTTCAGAGTTGCTTCTAATGTACCAAAGCTGGACTTAGACATAATTTCACTCTCACAACATTATGGCTGGTTGGAGACAGTCCGAACCACAAGTACCGGGTCCATGGTTCTGGCCGTATACTGGGGGGACGGGGACGACTCCCATTAACCCCTGACTATACCGGGGATACGCTTATCACAATGCCTTTCTGGTCTGTGCTGAAGCAGGGCATTCTGGCAGCCAAGTGGCTTGACCTTTATTAGTGAGCCTGGTTACCCCCTCTCGGAACCACAGACTTAGAAATCGCCAGCTCATATACAGTGCATAAAATATATTTATATATATACCCTTATACACCATTTTAATAAAAAATATCACAAAATTCTTCTAAGTCCCTCGGGAAGAGTGAAAGACGCGCACGTTCATTTTCAGAGCTCCTAGACCTTCCTATAAGAAGTTAGCCAAAAGGTAGCTTCGAAAAACGCTTAGGTTAAGTTTCAGAGTTGCTTCTAATGTACCAAATCTGGACTTAGACATAATTTCACTCTCACAACATTATGGCTGGTTGGAGACAGTCCGAACCACAAGTACCGGGTCCATGGTTCTGGCCGTATACTGGGGGGACGGGGACGACTCCCATTAACCCCTGACTATACCGGGGATACGCTTATCACAATGCCTTTCTGGTCTGTGCTGAAGCAGGGCATTCTGGCAGCCAAGTGGCTTGACCTTTATTAGTGAGCCTGGTTACCCCCTCTCGGAACCACAGACTTAGAAATCGCCAGCTCATATATACAGTGCATAAAATATATTTATATATATACCCTTATACACCATTTTAATAAAAAATATCACAAAATTCTTCTAAGTCCCTCGGGAAGAGTGAAAGACGCGCACGTTCATTTTCAGAGCTCCTAGACCTTCCTATAAGAAGTTAGCCAAAAGGTAGCTTCGAAAAACGCTTAGGTTAAGTTTCAGAGTTGCTTCTAATGTACCAAAGCTGGACTTAGACATAATTTCACTCTCACAACATTATGGCTGGTTGGAGACAGTCCGAACCACAAGTACCGGGTCCATGGTTCTGGCCGTATACTGGGGGGACGGGGACGACTCCCATTAACCCCTGACTATACCGGGGATACGCTTATCACAATGCCTTTCTGGTCTGTGCTGAAGCAGGGCAATCTGGCAGCCAAGTGGCTTGACCTTTATTAGTGAGCCTGGTTACCCCCTCTCGGAACCACAGACTTAGAAATCGCCAGCTCATATACAGTGCATAAAATATATTTATATATATACCCTTATACACCATTTTAATAAAAAATATCACAAAATTCTTCTAAGTCCCTCGGGAAGAGTGAAAGACGCGCACGTTCATTTTCAGAGCTCCTAGACCTTCCTACAGTATAAGAAGTTAGCCAAAAGGTAGCTTCGAAAAACGCTTAGGTTAAGTTTCAGAGTTGCTTCTAATGTACCAAAGCTGGACTTAGACATAATTTCACTCTCACAACATTATGACTGGTTGGAGACAGTCCGAACCACAAGTACCGGGTCCATGGTTCTGGCCGTATACTGGGGGGACGGGGACGACTCCCATTAACCCCTGACTATACCGGGGATACGCTTATCACAATGCCTTTCTGGTCTGTGCTGAAGCAGGGCAATCTGGCAGCCAAGTGGCTTGACCTTTATTAGTGAGCCTGGTTACCCCCTCTCGGAACCACAGACTTAGAAATCGCCAGCTCATATACAGTGCATAAAATATATTTATATATATACCCTTATACACCATTTTAATAAAAAATATCACAAAATTCTTCTAAGTCCCTCGGGAAGAGTGAAAGACGCGCACGTTCATTTTCAGAGCTCCTAGACCTTCCTATAAGAAGTTAGCCAAAAGGTAGCTTCGAAAAACGCTTAGGTTAAGTTTCAGAGTTGCTTCTAATGTACCAAAGCTGGACTTAGACATAATTTCACTCTCACAACATTATGGCTGGTTGGAGACAGTCCGAACCACAAGTACCGGGTCCATGGTTCTGGCCGTATACTGGGGGGACGGGGACGACTCCCATTAACCCCTGACTATACCGGGGATACGCTTATCACAATGCCTTTCTGGTCTGTGCTGAAGCAGGGCATTCTGGCAGCCAAGTGGCTTGACCTTTATTAGTGAGCCTGGTTACCCCCTCTCGGAACCACAGACTTAGAAATCGCCAGCTCATATATACAGTGCATAAAATATATTTATATATATACCCTTATACACCATTTTAATAAAAAAAATCACAAAATTCTTCTAAGTCCCTCGGGAAGAGTGAAAGACGCGCACGTTCATTTTCAGAGCTCCTAGACCTTCCTATAAGAAGTTAGCCAAAAGGTAGCTTCGAAAAACGCTTAGGTTAAGTTTCAGAGTTGCTTCTAATGTACCAAAGCTGGACTTAGACATAATTTCACTCTCACAACATTATGGCTGGTTGGAGACAGTCCGAACCACAAGTACCGGGTCCATGGTTCTGGCCGTATACTGGGGGGACGGGGACGACTCCCATTAACCCCTGACTATACCGGGGATACGCTTATCACAATGCCTTTCTGGTCTGTGCTGAAGCAGGGCATTCTGGCAGCCAAGTGGCTTGACCTTTATTAGTGAGCCTGGTTACCCCCTCTCGGAACCACAGACTTAGAAATCGCCAGCTCATATACAGTGCATAAAATATATTTATATATATACCCTTATACACCATTTTAATAAAAAATATCACAAAATTCTTCTAAGTCCCTCGGGAAGAGTGAAAGACGCGCACGTTCATTTTCAGAGCTCCTAGACCTTCCTATAAGAAGTTAGCCAAAAGGTAGCTTCGAAAAACGCTTAGGTTAAGTTTCAGAGTTGCTTCTAATGTACCAAATCTGGACTTAGACATAATTTCACTCTCACAACATTATGGCTGGTTGGAGACAGTCCGAACCACAAGTACCGGGTCCATGGTTCTGGCCGTATACTGGGGGGACGGGGACGACTCCCATTAACCCCTGACTATACCGGGGATACGCTTATCACAATGCCTTTCTGGTCTGTGCTGAAGCAGGGCATTCTGGCAGCCAAGTGGCTTGACCTTTATTAGTGAGCCTGGTTACCCCCTCTCGGAACCACAGACTTAGAAATCGCCAGCTCATATATACAGTGCATAAAATATATTTATATATATACCCTTATACACCATTTTAATAAAAAATATCACAAAATTCTTCTAAGTCCCTCGGGAAGAGTGAAAGACGCGCACGTTCATTTTCAGAGCTCCTAGACCTTCCTATAAGAAGTTAGCCAAAAGGTAGCTTCGAAAAACGCTTAGGTTAAGTTTCAGAGTTGCTTCTAATGTACCAAAGCTGGACTTAGACATAATTTCACTCTCACAACATTATGGCTGGTTGGAGACAGTCCGAACCACAAGTACCGGGTCCATGGTTCTGGCCGTATACTGGGGGGACGGGGACGACTCCCATTAACCCCTGACTATACCGGGGATACGCTTATCACAATGCCTTTCTGGTCTGTGCTGAAGCAGGGCATTCTGGCAGCCAAGTGGCTTGACATTTATTAGTGAGCCTGGTTACCCCCTCTCGGAACCACAGACTTAGAAATCGCCAGCTCATATACAGTGCATAAAATATATTTATATATATACCCTTATACACCATTTTAATAAAAAATATCACAAAATTCTTCTAAGTCCCTCGGGAAGAGTGAAAGACGCGCACGTTCATTTTCAGAGCTCCTAGACCTTCCTATAAGAAGTTAGCGAAAAGGTAGCTTCGAAAAACGCTTAGGTTAAGTTTCAGAGTTGCTTCTAATGTACCAAAGCTGGACTTAGACATAATTTCACTCTCACAACATTATGGCTGGTTGGAGACAGTCCGAACCACAAGTACCGGGTCCATGGTTCTGGCCGTATACTGGGGGGACGGGGACGACTCCCATTAACCCCTGACTATACCGGGGATACGCTTATCACAATGCCTTTCTGGTCTGTGCTGAAGCAGGGCATTCTGGCAGCCAAGTGGCTTGACCTTTATTAGTGAGCCTGGTTACCCCCTCTCGGAACCACAGACTTAGAAATCGCCAGCTCATATATACAGTGCATAAAATATATTTATATATATACCCTTATACACCATTTTAATAAAAAATATCACAAAATTCTTCTAAGTCCCTCGGGAAGAGTGAAAGACGCGCACGTTCATTTTCAGAGCTCCTAGACCTTCCTATAAGAAGTTAGCCAAAAAGTAGCTTCGAAAAACGCTTAGGTTAAGTTTCAGAGTTGCTTCTAATGTACCAAAGCTGGACTTAGACATAATTTCACTCTCACAACATTATGGCTGGTTGGAGACAGTCCGAACCACAAGTACCGGGTCCATGGTTCTGGCCGTATACTGGGGGGACGGGGACGACTCCCATTAACCCCTGACTATACCGGGGATACGCTTATCACAATGCCTTTCTGGTCTGTGCTGAAGCAGGGCATTCTGGCAGCCAAGTGGCTTGACCTTTATTAGTGAGCCTGGTTACCCCCTCTCGGAACCACAGACTTAGAAATCGCCAGCTCATATACAGTGCATAAAATATATTTATATATATACCCTTATACACCATTTTAATAAAAAATATCACAAAATTCTTCTAAGTCCCTCGGGAAGAGTGAAAGACGCGCACGTTCATTTTCAGAGCTCCTAGACCTTCCTATAAGAAGTTAGCCAAAAGGTAGCTTCGAAAAACGCTTAGGTTAAGTTTCAGAGTTGCTTCTAATGTACCAAATCTGGACTTAGACATAATTTCACTCTCACAACATTATGGCTGGTTGGAGACAGTCCGAACCACAAGTACCGGGTCCATGGTTCTGGCCGTATACTGGGGGGACGGGGACGACTCCCATTAACCCCTGACTATACCGGGGATACGCTTATCACAATGCCTTTCTGGTCTGTGCTGAAGCAGGGCATTCTGGCAGCCAAGTGGCTTGACCTTTATTAGTGAGCCTGGTTACCCCCTCTCGGAACCACAGACTTAGAAATCGCCAGCTCATATATACAGTGCATAAAATATATTTATATATATACCCTTATACACCATTTTAATAAAAAATATCACAAAATTCTTCTAAGTCCCTCGGGAAGAGTGAAAGACGCGCACGTTCATTTTCAGAGCTCCTAGACCTTCCTATAAGAAGTTAGCCAAAAGGTAGCTTCGAAAAACGCTTAGGTTAAGTTTCAGAGTTGCTTCTAATGTACCAAAGCTGGACTTAGACATAATTTCACTCTCACAACATTATGGCTGGTTGGAGACAGTCCGAACCACAAGTACCGGGTCCATGGTTCTGGCCGTATACTGGGGGGACGGGGACGACTCCCATTAACCCCTGACTATACCGGGGATACGCTTATCACAATGCCTTTCTGGTCTGTGCTGAAGCAGGGCATTCTGGCAGCCAAGTGGCTTGACATTTATTAGTGAGCCTGGTTACCCCCTCTCGGAACCACAGACTTAGAAATCGCCAGCTCATATACAGTGCATAAAATATATTTATATATATACCCTTATACACCATTTTAATAAAAAATATCACAAAATTCTTCTAAGTCCCTCGGGAAGAGTGAAAGACGCGCACGTTCATTTTCAGAGCTCCTAGACCTTCCTATAAGAAGTTAGCGAAAAGGTAGCTTCGAAAAACGCTTAGGTTAAGTTTCAGAGTTGCTTCTAATGTACCAAAGCTGGACTTAGACATAATTTCACTCTCACAACATTATGGCTGGTTGGAGACAGTCCGAACCACAAGTACCGGGTCCATGGTTCTGGCCGTATACTGGGGGGACGGGGACGACTCCCATTAACCCCTGACTATACCGGGGATACGCTTATCACAATGCCTTTCTGGTCTGTGCTGAAGCAGGGCATTCTGGCAGCCAAGTGGCTTGACCTTTATTAGTGAGCCTGGTTACCCCCTCTCGGAACCACAGACTTAGAAATCGCCAGCTCATATATACAGTGCATAAAATATATTTATATATATACCCTTATACACCATTTTAATAAAAAATATCACAAAATTCTTCTAAGTCCCTCGGGAAGAGTGAAAGACGCGCACGTTCATTTTCAGAGCTCCTAGACCTTCCTATAAGAAGTTAGCCAAAAAGTAGCTTCGAAAAACGCTTAGGTTAAGTTTCAGAGTTGCTTCTAATGTACCAAAGCTGGACTTAGACATAATTTCACTCTCACAACATTATGGCTGGTTGGAGACAGTCCGAACCACAAGTACCGGGTCCATGGTTCTGGCCGTATACTGGGGGGACGGGGACGACTCCCATTAACCCCTGACTATACCGGGGATACGCTTATCACAATGCCTTTCTGGTCTGTGCTGAAGCAGGGCATTCTGGCAGCCAAGTGGCTTGACCTTTATTAGTGAGCCTGGTTACCCCCTCTCGGAACCACAGACTTAGAAATCGCCAGCTCATATATACAGTGCATAAAATATATTTATATATATACCCTTATACACCATTTTAATAAAAAATATCACAAAATTCTTCTAAGTCCCTCGGGAAGAGTGAAAGACGCGCACGTTCATTTTCAGAGCTCCTAGACCTTCCTACAGTATAAGAAGTTAGCCAAAAGGTAGCTTCGAAAAACGCTTAGGTTAAGTTTCAGAGTTGCTTCTAATGTACCAAAGCTGGACTTAGACATAATTTCACTCTCACAACATTATGGCTGGTTGGAGACAGTCCGAACCACAAGTACCGGGTCCATGGTTCTGGCCGTATACTGGGGGGACGGGGACGACTCCCATTAACCCCTGACTATACCGGGGATACGCTTATCACAATGCCTTTCTGGTCTGTGCTGAAGCAGGGCAATCTGGCAGCCAAGTGGCTTGACCTTTATTAGTGAGCCTGGTTACCCCCTCTCGGAACCACAGACTTAGAAATCGCCAGCTCATATACAGTGCATAAAATATATTTATATATATACCCTTATACACCATTTTAATAAAAAATATCACAAAATTCTTCTAAGTCCCTCGGGAAGAGTGAAAGACGCGCACGTTCATTTTCAGAGCTCCTAGACCTTCCTATAAGAAGTTAGCCAAAAGGTAGCTTCGAAAAACGCTTAGGTTAAGTTTCAGAGTTGCTTCTAATGTACCAAAGCTGGACTTAGACATAATTTCACTCTCACAACATTATGGCTGGTTGGAGACAGTCCGAACCACAAGTACCGGGTCCATGGTTCTGGCCGTATACTGGGGGGACGGGGACGACTCCCATTAACCCCTGACTATACCGGGGATACGCTTATCACAATGCCTTTCTGGTCTGTGCTGAAGCAGGGCATTCTGGCAGCCAAGTGGCTTGACCTTTATTAGTGAGCCTGGTTACCCCCTCTCGGAACCACAGACTTAGAAATCGCCAGCTCATATATACAGTGCATAAAATATATTTATATATATACCCTTATACACCATTTTAATAAAAAAAATCACAAAATTCTTCTAAGTCCCTCGGGAAGAGTGAAAGACGCGCACGTTCATTTTCAGAGCTCCTAGACCTTCCTATAAGAAGTTAGCCAAAAGGTAGCTTCGAAAAACGCTTAGGTTAAGTTTCAGAGTTGCTTCTAATGTACCAAAGCTGGACTTAGACATAATTTCACTCTCACAACATTATGGCTGGTTGGAGACAGTCCGAACCACAAGTACCGGGTCCATGGTTCTGGCCGTATACTGGGGGGACGGGGACGACTCCCATTAACCCCTGACTATACCGGGGATACGCTTATCACAATGCCTTTCTGGTCTGTGCTGAAGCAGGGCATTCTGGCAGCCAAGTGGCTTGACCTTTATTAGTGAGCCTGGTTACCCCCTCTCGGAACCACAGACTTAGAAATCGCCAGCTCATATACAGTGCATAAAATATATTTATATATATACCCTTATACACCATTTTAATAAAAAATATCACAAAATTCTTCTAAGTCCCTCGGGAAGAGTGAAAGACGCGCACGTTCATTTTCAGAGCTCCTAGACCTTCCTATAAGAAGTTAGCCAAAAGGTAGCTTCGAAAAACGCTTAGGTTAAGTTTCAGAGTTGCTTCTAATGTACCAAATCTGGACTTAGACATAATTTCACTCTCACAACATTATGGCTGGTTGGAGACAGTCCGAACCACAAGTACCGGGTCCATGGTTCTGGCCGTATACTGGGGGGACGGGGACGACTCCCATTAACCCCTGACTATACCGGGGATACGCTTATCACAATGCCTTTCTGGTCTGTGCTGAAGCAGGGCATTCTGGCAGCCAAGTGGCTTGACCTTTATTAGTGAGCCTGGTTACCCCCTCTCGGAACCACAGACTTAGAAATCGCCAGCTCATATATACAGTGCATAAAATATATTTATATATATACCCTTATACACCATTTTAATAAAAAATATCACAAAATTCTTCTAAGTCCCTCGGGAAGAGTGAAAGACGCGCACGTTCATTTTCAGAGCTCCTAGACCTTCCTATAAGAAGTTAGCCAAAAAGTAGCTTCGAAAAACGCTTAGGTTAAGTTTCAGAGTTGCTTCTAATGTACCAAATCTGGACTTAGACATAATTTCACTCTCACAACATTATGGCTGGTTGGAGACAGTCCGAACCACAAGTACCGGGTCCATGGTTCTGGCCGTATACTGGGGGGACGGGGACGACTCCCATTAACCCCTGACTATACCGGGGATACGCTTATCACAATGCCTTTCTGGTCTGTGCTGAAGCAGGGCATTCTGGCAGCCAAGTGGCTTGACCTTTATTAGTGAGCCTGGTTACCCCCTCTCGGAACCACAGACTTAGAAATCGCCAGCTCATATATACAGTGCATAAAATATATTTATATATATACCCTTATACACCATTTTAATAAAAAAAATCACAAAATTCTTCTAAGTCCCTCGGGAAGAGTGAAAGACGCGCACGTTCATTTTCAGAGCTCCTAGACCTTCCTATAAGAAGTTAGCCAAAAGGTAGCTTCGAAAAACGCTTAGGTTAAGTTTCAGAGTTGCTTCTAATGTACCAAAGCTGGACTTAGACATAATTTCACTCTCACAACATTATGGCTGGTTGGAGACAGTCCGAACCACAAGTACCGGGTCCATGGTTCTGGCCGTATACTGGGGGGACGGGGACGACTCCCATTAACCCCTGACTATACCGGGGATACGCTTATCACAATGCCTTTCTGGTCTGTGCTGAAGCAGGGCATTCTGGCAGCCAAGTGGCTTGACCTTTATTAGTGAGCCTGGTTACCCCCTCTCGGAACCACAGACTTAGAAATCGCCAGCTCATATACAGTGCATAAAATATATTTATATATATACCCTTATACACCATTTTAATAAAAAATATCACAAAATTCTTCTAAGTCCCTCGGGAAGAGTGAAAGACGCGCACGTTCATTTTCAGAGCTCCTAGACCTTCCTATAAGAAGTTAGCCAAAAAGTAGCTTCGAAAAACGCTTAGGTTAAGTTTCAGAGTTGCTTCTAATGTACCAAATCTGGACTTAGACATAATTTCACTCTCACAACATTATGGCTGGTTGGAGACAGTCCGAACCACAAGTACCGGGTCCATGGTTCTGGCCGTATACTGGGGGGACGGGGACGACTCCCATTAACCCCTGACTATACCGGGGATACGCTTATCACAATGCCTTTCTGGTCTGTGCTGAAGCAGGGCATTCTGGCAGCCAAGTGGCTTGACCTTTATTAGTGAGCCTGGTTACCCCCTCTCGGAACCACAGACTTAGAAATCGCCAGCTCATATACAGTGCATAAAATATATTTATATATATACCCTTATACACCATTTTAATAAAAAATATCACAAAATTCTTCTAAGTCCCTCGGGAAGAGTGAAAGACGCGCACGTTCATTTTCAGAGCTCCTAGACCTTCCTATAAGAAGTTAGCCAAAAGGTAGCTTCGAAAAACGCTTAGGTTAAGTTTCAGAGTTGCTTCTAATGTACCAAAGCTGGACTTAGACATAATTTCACTCTCACAACATTATGGCTGGTTGGAGACAGTCCGAACCACAAGTACCGGGTCCATGGTTCTGGCCGTATACTGGGGGGACGGGGACGACTCCCATTAACCCCTGACTATACCGGGGATACGCTTATCACAATGCCTTTCTGGTCTGTGCTGAAGCAGGGCATTCTGGCAGCCAAGTGGCTTGACCTTTATTAGTGAGCCTGGTTACCCCCTCTCGGAACCACAGACTTAGAAATCGCCAGCTCATATACAGTGCATAAAATATATTTATATATATACCCTTATACACCATTTTAATAAAAAATATCACAAAATTCTTCTAAGTCCCTCGGGAAGAGTGAAAGACGCGCACGTTCATTTTCAGAGCTCCTAGACCTTCCTATAAGAAGTTAGCCAAAAGGTAGCTTCGAAAAACGCTTAGGTTAAGTTTCAGAGTTGCTTCTAATGTACCAAAGCTGGACTTAGACATAATTTCACTCTCACAACATTATGGCTGGTTGGAGACAGTCCGAACCACAAGTACCGGGTCCATGGTTCTGGCCGTATACTGGGGGGACGGGGACGACTCCCATTAACCCCTGACTATACCGGGGATACGCTTATCACAATGCCTTTCTGGTCTGTGCTGAAGCAGGGCATTCTGGCAGCCAAGTGGCTTGACCTTTATTAGTGAGCCTGGTTACCCCCTCTCGGAACCACAGACTTAGAAATCGCCAGCTCATATATACAGTGCATAAAATATATTTATATATATACCCTTATACACCATTTTAATAAAAAATATCACAAAATTCTTCTAAGTCCCTCGGGAAGAGTGAAAGACGCGCACGTTCATTTTCAGAGCTCCTAGACCTTCCTATAAGAAGTTAGCCAAAAAGTAGCTTCGAAAAACGCTTAGGTTAAGTTTCAGAGTTGCTTCTAATGTACCAAATCTGGACTTAGACATAATTTCACTCTCACAACATTATGGCTGGTTGGAGACAGTCCGAACCACAAGTACCGGGTCCATGGTTCTGGCCGTATACTGGGGGGACGGGGACGACTCCCATTAACCCCTGACTATACCGGGGATACGCTTATCACAATGCCTTTCTGGTCTGTGCTGAAGCAGGGCATTCTGGCAGCCAAGTGGCTTGACCTTTATTAGTGAGCCTGGTTACCCCCTCTCGGAACCACAGACTTAGAAATCGCCAGCTCATATACAGTGCATAAAATATATTTATATATATACCCTTATACACCATTTTAATAAAAAATATCACAAAATTCTTCTAAGTCCCTCGGGAAGAGTGAAAGACGCGCACGTTCATTTTCAGAGCTCCTAGACCTTCCTATAAGAAGTTAGCCAAAAGGTAGCTTCGAAAAACGCTTAGGTTAAGTTTCAGAGTTGCTTCTAATGTACCAAAGCTGGACTTAGACATAATTTCACTCTCACAACATTATGGCTGGTTGGAGACAGTCCGAACCACAAGTACCGGGTCCATGGTTCTGGCCGTATACTGGGGGGACGGGGACGACTCCCATTAACCCCTGACTATACCGGGGATACGCTTATCACAATGCCTTTCTGGTCTGTGCTGAAGCAGGGCATTCTGGCAGCCAAGTGGCTTGACCTTTATTAGTGAGCCTGGTTACCCCCTCTCGGAACCACAGACTTAGAAATCGCCAGCTCATATACAGTGCATAAAATATATTTATATATATACCCTTATACACCATTTTAATAAAAAATATCACAAAATTCTTCTAAGTCCCTCGGGAAGAGTGAAAGACGCGCACGTTCATTTTCAGAGCTCCTAGACCTTCCTATAAGAAGTTAGCCAAAAGGTAGCTTCGAAAAACGCTTAGGTTAAGTTTCAGAGTTGCTTCTAATGTACCAAAGCTGGACTTAGACATAATTTCACTCTCACAACATTATGGCTGGTTGGAGACAGTCCGAACCACAAGTACCGGGTCCATGGTTCTGGCCGTATACTGGGGGGACGGGGACGACTCCCATTAACCCCTGACTATACCGGGGATACGCTTATCACAATGCCTTTCTGGTCTGTGCTGAAGCAGGGCATTCTGGCAGCCAAGTGGCTTGACCTTTATTAGTGAGCCTGGTTACCCCCTCTCGGAACCACAGACTTAGAAATCGCCAGCTCATATATACAGTGCATAAAATATATTTATATATATACCCTTATACACCATTTTAATAAAAAATATCACAAAATTCTTCTAAGTCCCTCGGGAAGAGTGAAAGACGCGCACGTTCATTTTCAGAGCTCCTAGACCTTCCTATAAGAAGTTAGCCAAAAGGTAGCTTCGAAAAACGCTTAGGTTAAGTTTCAGAGTTGCTTCTAATGTACCAAAGCTGGACTTAGACATAATTTCACTCTCACAACATTATGGCTGGTTGGAGACAGTCCGAACCACAAGTACCGGGTCCATGGTTCTGGCCGTATACTGGGGGGACGGGGACGACTCCCATTAACCCCTGACTATACCGGGGATACGCTTATCACAATGCCTTTCTGGTCTGTGCTGAAGCAGGGCATTCTGGCAGCCAAGTGGCTTGACCTTTATTAGTGAGCCTGGTTACCCCCTCTCGGAACCACAGACTTAGAAATCGCCAGCTCATATATACAGTGCATAAAATATATTTATATATATACCCTTATACACCATTTTAATAAAAAATATCACAAAATTCTTCTAAGTCCCTCGGGAAGAGTGAAAGACGCGCACGTTCATTTTCAGAGCTCCTAGACCTTCCTATAAGAAGTTAGCCAAAAGGTAGCTTCGAAAAACGCTTAGGTTAAGTTTCAGAGTTGCTTCTAATGTACCAAATCTGGACTTAGACATAATTTCACTCTCACAACATTATGGCTGGTTGGAGACAGTCCGAACCACAAGTACCGGGTCCATGGTTCTGGCCGTATACTGGGGGGACGGGGACGACTCCCATTAACCCCTGACTATACCGGGGATACGCTTATCACAATGCCTTTCTGGTCTGTGCTGAAGCAGGGCATTCTGGCAGCCAAGTGGCTTGACCTTTATTAGTGAGCCTGGTTACCCCCTCTCGGAACCACAGACTTAGAAATCGCCAGCTCATATACAGTGCATAAAATATATTTATATATATACCCTTATACACCATTTTAATAAAAAATATCACAAAATTCTTCTAAGTCCCTCGGGAAGAGTGAAAGACGCGCACGTTCATTTTCAGAGCTCCTAGACCTTCCTATAAGAAGTTAGCCAAAAGGTAGCTTCGAAAAACGCTTAGGTTAAGTTTCAGAGTTGCTTCTAATGTACCAAAGCTGGACTTAGACATAATTTCACTCTCACAACATTATGGCTGGTTGGAGACAGTCCGAACCACAAGTACCGGGTGCATGGTTCTGGCCGTATACTGGGGGGACGGGGACGACTCCCATTAACCCCTGACTATACCGGGGATACGCTTATCACAATGCCTTTCTGGTCTGTGCTGAAGCAGGGCATTCTGGCAGCCAAGTGGCTTGACCTTTATTAGTGAGCCTGGTTACCCCCTCTCGGAACCACAGACTTAGAAATCGCCAGCTCATATATACAGTGCATAAAATATATTTATATATATACCCTTATACACCATTTTAATAAAAAATATCACAAAATTCTTCTAAGTCCCTCGGGAAGAGTGAAAGACGCGCACGTTCATTTTCAGAGCTCCTAGACCTTCCTATAAGAAGTTAGCCAAAAAGTAGCTTCGAAAAACGCTTAGGTTAAGTTTCAGAGTTGCTTCTAATGTACCAAATCTGGACTTAGACATAATTTCACTCTCACAACATTATGGCTGGTTGGAGACAGTCCGAACCACAAGTACCGGGTCCATGGTTCTGGCCGTATACTGGGGGGACGGGGACGACTCCCATTAACCCCTGACTATACCGGGGATACGCTTATCACAATGCCTTTCTGGTCTGTGCTGAAGCAGGGCATTCTGGCAGCCAAGTGGCTTGACCTTTATTAGTGAGCCTGGTTACCCCCTCTCGGAACCACAGACTTAGAAATCGCCAGCTCATATACAGTGCATAAAATATATTTATATATATACCCTTATACACCATTTTAATAAAAAATATCACAAAATTCTTCTAAGTCCCTCGGGAAGAGTGAAAGACGCGCACGTTCATTTTCAGAGCTCCTAGACCTTCCTATAAGAAGTTAGCCAAAAGGTAGCTTCGAAAAACGCTTAGGTTAAGTTTCAGAGTTGCTTCTAATGTACCAAAGCTGGACTTAGACATAATTTCACTCTCACAACATTATGGCTGGTTGGAGACAGTCCGAACCACAAGTACCGGGTCCATGGTTCTGGCCGTATACTGGGGGGACGGGGACGACTCCCATTAACCCCTGACTATACCGGGGATACGCTTATCACAATGCCTTTCTGGTCTGTGCTGAAGCAGGGCATTCTGGCAGCCAAGTGGCTTGACCTTTATTAGTGAGCCTGGTTACCCCCTCTCGGAACCACAGACTTAGAAATCGCCAGCTCATATACAGTGCATAAAATATATTTATATATATACCCTTATACACCATTTTAATAAAAAATATCACAAAATTCTTCTAAGTCCCTCGGGAAGAGTGAAAGACGCGCACGTTCATTTTCAGAGCTCCTAGACCTTCCTATAAGAAGTTAGCCAAAAGGTAGCTTCGAAAAACGCTTAGGTTAAGTTTCAGAGTTGCTTCTAATGTACCAAAGCTGGACTTAGACATAATTTCACTCTCACAACATTATGGCTGGTTGGAGACAGTCCGAACCACAAGTACCGGGTCCATGGTTCTGGCCGTATACTGGGGGGACGGGGACGACTCCCATTAACCCCTGACTATACCGGGGATACGCTTATCACAATGCCTTTCTGGTCTGTGCTGAAGCAGGGCATTCTGGCAGCCAAGTGGCTTGACCTTTATTAGTGAGCCTGGTTACCCCCTCTCGGAACCACAGACTTAGAAATCGCCAGCTCATATACAGTGCATAAAATATATTTATATATATACCCTTATACACCATTTTAATAAAAAATATCACAAAATTCTTCTAAGTCCCTCGGGAAGAGTGAAAGACGCGCACGTTCATTTTCAGAGCTCCTAGACCTTCCTATAAGAAGTTAGCCAAAAAGTAGCTTCGAAAAACGCTTAGGTTAAGTTTCAGAGTTGCTTCTAATGTACCAAAGCTGGACTTAGACATAATTTCACTCTCACAACATTATGGCTGGTTGGACACAGTCCGAACCACAAGTACCGGGTCCATGGTTCTGGCCGTATACTGGGGGGACGGGGACGACTCCCATTAACCCCTGACTATACCGGGGATACGCTTATCACAATGCCTTTCTGGTCTGTGCTGAAGCAGGGCATTCTGGCAGCCAAGTGGCTTGACCTTTATTAGTGAGCCTGGTTACCCCCTCTCGGAACCACAGACTTAGAAATCGCCAGCTCATATACAGTGCATAAAATATATTTATATATATACCCTTATACACCATTTTAATAAAAAATATCACAAAATTCTTCTAAGTCCCTCGGGAAGAGTGAAAGACGCGCACGTTCATTTTCAGAGCTCCTAGACCTTCCTATAAGAAGTTAGCCAAAAGGTAGCTTCGAAAAACGCTTAGGTTAAGTTTCAGAGTTGCTTCTAATGTACCAAAGCTGGACTTAGACATAATTTCACTCTCACAACATTATGGCTGGTTGGAGACAGTCCGAACCACAAGTACCGGGTCCATGGTTCTGGCCGTATACTGGGGGGACGGGGACGACTCCCATTAACCCCTGACTATACCGGGGATACGCTTATCACAATGCCTTTCTGGTCTGTGCTGAAGCAGGGCATTCTGGCAGCCAAGTGGCTTGACCTTTATTAGTGAGCCTGGTTACCCCCTCTCGGAACCACAGACTTAGAAATCGCCAGCTCATATACAGTGCATAAAATATATTTATATATATACCCTTATACACCATTTTAATAAAAAATATCACAAAATTCTTCTAAGTCCCTCGGGAAGAGTGAAAGACGCGCACGTTCATTTTCAGAGCTCCTAGACCTTCCTATAAGAAGTTAGCCAAAAGGTAGCTTCGAAAAACGCTTAGGTTAAGTTTCAGAGTTGCTTCTAATGTACCAAAGCTGGACTTAGACATAATTTCACTCTCACAACATTATGGCTGGTTGGAGACAGTCCGAACCACAAGTACCGGGTCCATGGTTCTGGCCGTATACTGGGGGGACGGGGACGACTCCCATTAACCCCTGACTATACCGGGGATACGCTTATCACAATGCCTTTCTGGTCTGTGCTGAAGCAGGGCATTCTGGCAGCCAAGTGGCTTGACCTTTATTAGTGAGCCTGGTTACCCCCTCTCGGAACCACAGACTTAGAAATCGCCAGCTCATATACAGTGCATAAAATATATTTATATATATACCCTTATACACCATTTTAATAAAAAATATCACAAAATTCTTCTAAGTCCCTCGGGAAGAGTGAAAGACGCGCACGTTCATTTTCAGAGCTCCTAGACCTTCCTATAAGAAGTTAGCCAAAAGGTAGCTTCGAAAAACGCTTAGGTTAAGTTTCAGAGTTGCTTCTAATGTACCAAAGCTGGACTTAGACATAATTTCACTCTCACAACATTATGGCTGGTTGGAGACAGTCCGAACCACAAGTACCGGGTCCATGGTTCTGGCCGTATACTGGGGGGACGGGGACGACTCCCATTAACCCCTGACTATACCGGGGATACGCTTATCACAATGCCTTTCTGGTCTGTGCTGAAGCAGGGCATTCTGGCAGCCAAGTGGCTTGACCTTTATTAGTGAGCCTGGTTACCCCCTCTCGGAACCACAGACTTAGAAATCGCCAGCTCATATACAGTGCATAAAATATATTTATATATATACCCTTATACACCATTTTAATAAAAAATATCACAAAATTCTTCTAAGTCCCTCGGGAAGAGTGAAAGACGCGCACGTTCATTTTCAGAGCTCCTAGACCTTCCTATAAGAAGTTAGCCAAAAGGTAGCTTCGAAAAACGCTTAGGTTAAGTTTCAGAGTTGCTTCTAATGTACCAAAGCTGGACTTAGACATAATTTCACTCTCACAACATTATGGCTGGTTGGAGACAGTCCGAACCACAAGTACCGGGTCCATGGTTCTGGCCGTATACTGGGGGGACGGGGACGACTCCCATTAACCCCTGACTATACCGGGGATACGCTTATCACAATGCCTTTCTGGTCTGTGCTGAAGCAGGGCATTCTGGCAGCCAAGTGGCTTGACCTTTATTAGTGAGCCTGGTTACCCCCTCTCGGAACCACAGACTTAGAAATCGCCAGCTCATATACAGTGCATAAAATATATTTATATATATACCCTTATACACCATTTTAATAAAAAATATCACAAAATTCTTCTAAGTCCCTCGGGAAGAGTGAAAGACGCGCACGTTCATTTTCAGAGCTCCTAGACCTTCCTATAAGAAGTTAGCCAAAAGGTAGCTTCGAAAAACGCTTAGGTTAAGTTTCAGAGTTGCTTCTAATGTACCAAAGCTGGACTTAGACATAATTTCACTCTCACAACATTATGGCTGGTTGGACACAGTCCGAACCACAAGTACCGGGTCCATGGTTCTGGCCGTATACTGGGGGGACGGGGACGACTCCCATTAACCCCTGACTATACCGGGGATACGCTTATCACAATGCCTTTCTGGTCTGTGCTGAAGCAGGGCATTCTGGCAGCCAAGTGGCTTGACCTTTATTAGTGAGCCTGGTTACCCCCTCTCGGAACCACAGACTTAGAAATCGCCAGCTCATATACAGTGCATAAAATATATTTATATATATACCCTTATACACCATTTTAATAAAAAATATCACAAAATTCTTCTAAGTCCCTCGGGAAGAGTGAAAGACGCGCACGTTCATTTTCAGAGCTCCTAGACCTTCCTATAAGAAGTTAGCCAAAAGGTAGCTTCGAAAAACGCTTAGGTTAAGTTTCAGAGTTGCTTCTAATGTACCAAAGCTGGACTTAGACATAATTTCACTCTCACAACATTATGGCTGGTTGGAGACAGTCCGAACCACAAGTACCGGGTCCATGGTTCTGGCCGTATACTGGGGGGACGGGGACGACTCCCATTAACCCCTGACTATACCGGGGATACGCTTATCACAATGCCTTTCTGGTCTGTGCTGAAGCAGGGCATTCTGGCAGCCAAGTGGCTTGACCTTTATTAGTGAGCCTGGTTACCCCCTCTCGGAACCACAGACTTAGAAATCGCCAGCTCATATACAGTGCATAAAATATATTTATATATATACCCTTATACACCATTTTAATAAAAAATATCACAAAATTCTTCTAAGTCCCTCGGGAAGAGTGAAAGACGCGCACGTTCATTTTCAGAGCTCCTAGACCTTCCTATAAGAAGTTAGCCAAAAAGTAGCTTCGAAAAACGCTTAGGTTAAGTTTCAGAGTTGCTTCTAATGTACCAAAGCTGGACTTAGACATAATTTCACTCTCACAACATTATGGCTGGTTGGACACAGTCCGAACCACAAGTACCGGGTCCATGGTTCTGGCCGTATACTGGGGGGACGGGGACGACTCCCATTAACCCCTGACTATACCGGGGATACGCTTATCACAATGCCTTTCTGGTCTGTGCTGAAGCAGGGCATTCTGGCAGCCAAGTGGCTTGACCTTTATTAGTGAGCCTGGTTACCCCCTCTCGGAACCACAGACTTAGAAATCGCCAGCTCATATACAGTGCATAAAATATATTTATATATATACCCTTATACACCATTTTAATAAAAAATATCACAAAATTCTTCTAAGTCCCTCGGGAAGAGTGAAAGACGCGCACGTTCATTTTCAGAGCTCCTAGACCTTCCTATAAGAAGTTAGCCAAAAAGTAGCTTCGAAAAACGCTTAGGTTAAGTTTCAGAGTTGCTTCTAATGTACCAAATCTGGACTTAGACATAATTTCACTCTCACAACATTATGGCTGGTTGGAGACAGTCCGAACCACAAGTACCGGGTCCATGGTTCTGGCCGTATACTGGGGGGACGGGGACGACTCCCATTAACCCCTGACTATACCGGGGATACGCTTATCACAATGCCTTTCTGGTCTGTGCTGAAGCAGGGCATTCTGGCAGCCAAGTGGCTTGACCTTTATTAGTGAGCCTGGTTACCCCCTCTCGGAACCACAGACTTAGAAATCGCCAGCTCATATACAGTGCATAAAATATATTTATATATATACCCTTATACACCATTTTAATAAAAAATATCACAAAATTCTTCTAAGTCCCTCGGGAAGAGTGAAAGACGCGCACGTTCATTTTCAGAGCTCCTAGACCTTCCTATAAGAAGTTAGCCAAAAGGTAGCTTCGAAAAACGCTTAGGTTAAGTTTCAGAGTTGCTTCTAATGTACCAAAGCTGGACTTAGACATAATTTCACTCTCACAACATTATGGCTGGTTGGAGACAGTCCGAACCACAAGTACCGGGTCCATGGTTCTGGCCGTATACTGGGGGGACGGGGACGACTCCCATTAACCCCTGACTATACCGGGGATACGCTTATCACAATGCCTTTCTGGTCTGTGCTGAAGCAGGGCATTCTGGCAGCCAAGTGGCTTGACCTTTATTAGTGAGCCTGGTTACCCCCTCTCGGAACCACAGACTTAGAAATCGCCAGCTCATATACAGTGCATAAAATATATTTATATATATACCCTTATACACCATTTTAATAAAAAATATCACAAAATTCTTCTAAGTCCCTCGGGAAGAGTGAAAGACGCGCACGTTCCTTTTCAGAGCTCCTAGACCTTCCTATAAGAAGTTAGCCAAAAGGTAGCTTCGAAAAACGCTTAGGTTAAGTTTCAGAGTTGCTTTTAATGTACCAAAGCTGGACTTAGACATAATTTCACTCTCACAACATTATGGCTGGTTGGAGACAGTCCGAACCACAAGTACCGGGTCCATGGTTCTGGCCGTATACTGGGGGGACGGGGACGACTCCCATTAACCCCTGACTATACCGGGGATACGCTTATCACAATGCCTTTCTGGTCTGTGCTGAAGCAGGGCATTCTGGCAGCCAAGTGGCTTGACCTTTATTAGTGAGCCTGGTTACCCCCTCTCGGAACCACAGACTTAGAAATCGCCAGCTCATATATACAGTGCATAAAATATATTTATATATATACCCTTATACACCATTTTAATAAAAAATATCACAAAATTCTTCTAAGTCCCTCGGGAAGAGTGAAAGACGCGCACGTTCATTTTCAGAGCTCCTAGACCTTCCTATAAGAAGTTAGCCAAAAAGTAGCTTCGAAAAACGCTTAGGTTAAGTTTCAGAGTTGCTTCTAATGTACCAAATCTGGACTTAGACATAATTTCACTCTCACAACATTATGGCTGGTTGGAGACAGTCCGAACCACAAGTACCGGGTCCATGGTTCTGGCCGTATACTGGGGGGACGGGGACGACTCCCATTAACCCCTGACTATACCGGGGATACGCTTATCACAATGCCTTTCTGGTCTGTGCTGAAGCAGGGCATTCTGGCAGCCAAGTGGCTTGACCTATATTAGTGAGCCTGGTTACCCCCTCTCGGAACCACAGACTTAGAAATCGCCAGCTCATATACAGTGCATAAAATATATTTATATATATACCCTTATACACCATTTTAATAAAAAATATCACAAAATTCTTCTAAGTCCCTCGGGAAGAGTGAAAGACGCGCACGTTCATTTTCAGAGCTCCTAGACCTTCCTATAAGAAGTTAGCCAAAAGGTAGCTTCGAAAAACGCTTAGGTTAAGTTTCAGAGTTGCTTCTAATGTACCAAAGCTGGACTTAGACATAATTTCACTCTCACAACATTATGGCTGGTTGGAGACAGTCCGAACCACAAGTACCGGGTCCATGGTTCTGGCCGTATACTGGGGGGACGGGGACGACTCCCATTAACCCCTGACTATACCGGGGATACGCTTATCACAATGCCTTTCTGGTCTGTGCTGAAGCAGGGCATTCTGGCAGCCAAGTGGCTTGACCTTTATTAGTGAGCCTGGTTACCCCCTCTCGGAACCACAGACTTAGAAATCGCCAGCTCATATACAGTGCATAAAATATATTTATATATATACCCTTATACACCATTTTAATAAAAAATATCACAAAATTCTTCTAAGTCCCTCGGGAAGAGTGAAAGACGCGCACGTTCATTTTCAGAGCTCCTAGACCTTCCTATAAGAAGTTAGCCAAAAGGTAGCTTCGAAAAACGCTTAGGTTAAGTTTCAGAGTTGCTTCTAATGTACCAAAGCTGGACTTAGACATAATTTCACTCTCACAACATTATGGCTGGTTGGAGACAGTCCGAACCACAAGTACCGGGTCCATGGTTCTGGCCGTATACTGGGGGGACGGGGACGACTCCCATTAACCCCTGACTATACCGGGGATACGCTTATCACAATGCCTTTCTGGTCTGTGCTGAAGCAGGGCATTCTGGCAGCCAAGTGGCTTGACCTTTATTAGTGAGCCTGGTTACCCCCTCTCGGAACCACAGACTTAGAAATCGCCAGCTCATATACAGTGCATAAAATATATTTATATATATACCCTTATACACCATTTTAATAAAAAATATCACAAAATTCTTCTAAGTCCCTCGGGAAGAGTGAAAGACGCGCACGTTCATTTTCAGAGCTCCTAGACCTTCCTATAAGAAGTTAGCCAAAAGGTAGCTTCGAAAAACGCTTAGGTTAAGTTTCAGAGTTGCTTCTAATGTACCAAAGCTGGACTTAGACATAATTTCACTCTCACAACATTATGGCTGGTTGGAGACAGTCCGAACCACAAGTACCGGGTCCATGGTTCTGGCCGTATACTGGGGGGACGGGGACGACTCCCATTAACCCCTGACTATACCGGGGATACGCTTATCACAATGCCTTTCTGGTCTGTGCTGAAGCAGGGCATTCTGGCAGCCAAGTGGCTTGACCTTTATTAGTGAGCCTGGTTACCCCCTCTCGGAACCACAGACTTAGAAATCGCCAGCTCATATACAGTGCATAAAATATATTTATATATATACCCTTATACACCATTTTAATAAAAAATATCACAAAATTCTTCTAAGTCCCTCGGGAAGAGTGAAAGACGCGCACGTTCATTTTCAGAGCTCCTAGACCTTCCTATAAGAAGTTAGCCAAAAGGTAGCTTCGAAAAACGCTTAGGTTAAGTTTCAGAGTTGCTTCTAATGTACCAAAGCTGGACTTAGACATAATTTCACTCTCACAACATTATGGCTGGTTGGAGACAGTCCGAACCACAAGTACCGGGTCCATGGTTCTGGCCGTATACTGGGGGGACGGGGACGACTCCCATTAACCCCTGACTATACCGGGGATACGCTTATCACAATGCCTTTCTGGTCTGTGCTGAAGCAGGGCATTCTGGCAGCCAAGTGGCTTGACCTTTATTAGTGAGCCTGGTTACCCCCTCTCGGAACCACAGACTTAGAAATCGCCAGCTCATATACAGTGCATAAAATATATTTATATATATACCCTTATACACCATTTTAATAAAAAATATCACAAAATTCTTCTAAGTCCCTCGGGAAGAGTGAAAGACGCGCACGTTCATTTTCAGAGCTCCTAGACCTTCCTATAAGAAGTTAGCCAAAAGGTAGCTTCGAAAAACGCTTAGGTTAAGTTTCAGAGTTGCTTCTAATGTACCAAAGCTGGACTTAGACATAATTTCACTCTCACAACATTATGGCTGGTTGGAGACAGTCCGAACCACAAGTACCGGGTCCATGGTTCTGGCCGTATACTGGGGGGACGGGGACGACTCCCATTAACCCCTGACTATACCGGGGATACGCTTATCACAATGCCTTTCTGGTCTGTGCTGAAGCAGGGCATTCTGGCAGCCAAGTGGCTTGACCTTTATTAGTGAGCCTGGTTACCCCCTCTCGGAACCACAGACTTAGAAATCGCCAGCTCATATACAGTGCATAAAATATATTTATATATATACCCTTATACACCATTTTAATAAAAAATATCACAAAATTCTTCTAAGTCCCTCGGGAAGAGTGAAAGACGCGCACGTTCATTTTCAGAGCTTCTAGACCTTCCTATAAGAAGTTAGCCAAAAGGTAGCTTCGAAAAACGCTTAGGTTAAGTTTCAGAGTTGCTTCTAATGTACCAAAGCTGGACTTAGACATAATTTCACTCTCACAACATTATGGCTGGTTGGAGACAGTCCGAACCACAAGTACCGGGTCCATGGTTCTGGCCGTATACTGGGGGGACGGGGACGACTCCCATTAACCCCTGACTATACCGGGGATACGCTTATCACAATGCCTTTCTGGTCTGTGCTGAAGCAGGGCATTCTGGCAGCCAAGTGGCTTGACCTTTATTAGTGAGCCTGGTTACCCCCTCTCGGAACCACAGACTTAGAAATCGCCAGCTCATATACAGTGCATAAAATATATTTATATATATACCCTTATACACCATTTTAATAAAAAATATCACAAAATTCTTCTAAGTCCCTCGGGAAGAGTGAAAGACGCGCACGTTCATTTTCAGAGCTCCTAGACCTTCCTATAAGAAGTTAGCCAAAAGGTAGCTTCGAAAAACGCTTAGGTTAAGTTTCAGAGTTGCTTCTAATGTACCAAAGCTGGACTTAGACATAATTTCACTCTCACAACATTATGGCTGGTTGGAGACAGTCCGAACCACAAGTACCGGGTCCATGGTTCTGGCCGTATACTGGGGGGACGGGGACGACTCCCATTAACCCCTGACTATACCGGGGATACGCTTATCACAATGCCTTTCTGGTCTGTGCTGAAGCAGGGCATTCTGGCAGCCAAGTGGCTTGACCTTTATTAGTGAGCCTGGTTACCCCCTCTCGGAACCACAGACTTAGAAATCGCCAGCTCATATATACAGTGCATAAAATATATTTATATATATACCCTTATACACCATTTTAATAAAAAATATCACAAAATTCTTCTAAGTCCCTCGGGAAGAGTGAAAGACGCGCACGTTCATTTTCAGAGCTCCTAGACCTTCCTACAGTATAAGAAGTTAGCCAAAAGGTAGCTTCGAAAAACGCTTAGGTTAAGTTTCAGAGTTGCTTCTAATGTACCAAAGCTGGACTTGGACATAATTTCACTCTCACAACATTATGGCTGGTTGGAGACAGTCCGAACCACAAGTACCGGGTCCATGGTTCTGGCCGTATACTGGGGGGACGGGGACGACTCCCATTAACCCCTGACTATACCGGGGATACGCTTATCACAATGCCTTTCTGGTCTGTGCTGAAGCAGGGCATTCTGGCAGCCAAGTGGCTTGACCTTTATTAGTGAGCCTGGTTACCCCCTCTCGGAACCACAGACTTAGAAATCGCCAGCTCATATACAGTGCATAAAATATATTTATATATATACCCTTATACACCATTTTAATAAAAAATATCACAAAATTCTTCTAAGTCCCTCGGGAAGAGTGAAAGACGCGCACGTTCATTTTCAGAGCTCCTAGACCTTCCTATAAGAAGTTAGCCAAAAGGTAGCTTCGAAAAACGCTTAGGTTAAGTTTCAGAGTTGCTTCTAATGTACCAAAGCTGGACTTAGACATAATTTCACTCTCACAACATTATGGCTGGTTGGAGACAGTCCGAACCACAAGTACCGGGTCCATGGTTCTGGCCGTATACTGGGGGGACGGGGACGACTCCCATTAACCCCTGACTATACCGGGGATACGCTTATCACAATGCCTTTCTGGTCTGTGCTGAAGCAGGGCATTCTGGCAGCCAAGTGGCTTGACCTTTATTAGTGAGCCTGGTTACCCCCTCTCGGAACCACAGACTTAGAAATCGCCAGCTCATATATACAGTGCATAAAATATATTTATATATATACCCTTATACACCATTTTAATAAAAAATATCACAAAATTCTTCTAAGTCCCTCGGGAAGAGTGAAAGACGCGCACGTTCATTTTCAGAGCTCTTAGACCTTCCTACAGTATAAGAAGTTAGCCAAAAGGTAGCTTCGAAAAACGCTTAGGTTAAGTTTCAGAGTTGCTTCTAATGTACCAAAGCTGGACTTAGACATAATTTCACTCTCACAACATTATGGCTGGTTGGAGACAGTCCGAACCACAAGTACCGGGTCCATGGTTCTGGCCGTATACTGGGGGGACGGGGACGACTCCCATTAACCCCTGACTATACCGGGGATACGCTTATCACAATGCCTTTCTGGTCTGTGCTGAAGCAGGGCATTCTGGCAGCCAAGTGGCTTGACCTTTATTAGTGAGCCTGGTTACCCCCTCTCGGAACCACAGACTTAGAAATCGCCAGCTCATATATACAGTGCATAAAATATATTTATATATATACCCTTATACACCATTTTAATAAAAAATATCACAAAATTCTTCTAAGTCCCTCGGGAAGAGTGAAAGACGCGCACGTTCATTTTCAGAGCTCCTAGACCTTCCTATAAGAAGTTAGCCAAAAGGTAGCTTCGAAAAACGCTTAGGTTAAGTTTCAGAGTTGCTTCTAATGTACCAAAGCTGGACTTAGACATAATTTCACTCTCACAACATTATGGCTGGTTGGAGACAGTCCGAACCACAAGTACCGGGTCCATGGTTCTGGCCGTATACTGGGGGGACGGGGACGACTCCCATTAACCCCTGACTATACCGGGGATACGCTTATCACAATGCCTTTCTGGTCTGTGCTGAAGCAGGGCATTCTGGCAGCCAAGTGGCTTGACCTTTATTAGTGAGCCTGGTTACCCCCTCTCGGAACCACAGACTTAGAAATCGCCAGCTCATATATACAGTGCATAAAATATATTTATATATATACCCTTATACACCATTTTAATAAAAAATATCACAAAATTCTTCTAAGTCCCTCGGGAAGAGTGAAAGACGCGCACGTTCATTTTCAGAGCTCTTAGACCTTCCTACAGTATAAGAAGTTAGCCAAAAGGTAGCTTCGAAAAACGCTTAGGTTAAGTTTCAGAGTTGCTTCTAATGTACCAAAGCTGGACTTAGACATAATTTCACTCTCACAACATTATGGCTGGTTGGAGACAGTCCGAACCACAAGTACCGGGTCCATGGTTCTGGCCGTATACTGGGGGGACGGGGACGACTCCCATTAACCCCTGACTATACCGGGGATACGCTTATCACAATGCCTTTCTGGTCTGTGCTGAAGCAGGGCATTCTGGCAGCCAAGTGGCTTGACCTTTATTAGTGAGCCTGGTTACCCCCTCTCGGAACCACAGACTTAGAAATCGCCAGCTCATATATACAGTGCATAAAATATATTTATATATATACCCTTATACACCATTTTAATAAAAAATATCACAAAATTCTTCTAAGTCCCTCGGGAAGAGTGAAAGACGCGCACGTTCATTTTCAGAGCTCCTAGACCTTCCTATAAGAAGTTAGCCAAAAGGTAGCTTCGAAAAACGCTTAGGTTAAGTTTCAGAGTTGCTTCTAATGTACCAAAGCTGGACTTAGACATAATTTCACTCTCACAACATTATGGCTGGTTGGAGACAGTCCGAACCACAAGTACCGGGTCCATGGTTCTGGCCGTATACTGGGGGGACGGGGACGACTCCCATTAACCCCTGACTATACCGGGGATACGCTTATCACAATGCCTTTCTGGTCTGTGCTGAAGCAGGGCATTCTGGCAGCCAAGTGGCTTGACCTTTATTAGTGAGCCTGGTTACCCCCTCTCGGAACCACAGACTTAGAAATCGCCAGCTCATATACAGTGCATAAAATATATTTATATATATACCCTTATACACCATTTTAATAAAAAATATCACAAAATTCTTCTAAGTCCCTCGGGAAGAGTGAAAGACGCGCACGTTCATTTTCAGAGCTCCTAGACCTTCCTATAAGAAGTTAGCAAAAGGTAGCTTCGAAAAACGCTTAGGTTAAGTTTCAGAGTTGCTTCTAATGTACCAAAGCTGGACTTAGACATAATTTCACTCTCACAACATTATGGCTGGTTGGAGACAGTCCGAACCACAAGTACCGGGTCCATGGTTCTGGCCGTATACTGGGGGGACGGGGACGACTCCCATTAACCCCTGACTATACCGGGGATACGCTTATCACAATGCCTTTCTGGTCTGTGCTGAAGCAGGGCATTCTGGCAGCCAAGTGGCTTGACCTTTATTAGTGAGCCTGGTTACCCCCTCTCGGAACCACAGACTTAGAAATCGCCAGCTCATATACAGTGCATAAAATATATTTATATTTATACCCTTATACACCATTTTAATAAAAAATATCACAAAATTCTTCTAAGTCCCTCGGGAAGAGTGAAAGACGCGCACGTTCATTTTCAGAGCTCCTAGACCTTCTATAAGAAGTTAGCCAAAAGGTAGCTTCGAAAAACGCTTAGGTTAAGTTTCAGAGTTGCTTCTAATGTACCAAAGCTGGACTTAGACATAATTTCACTCTCACAACATTATGGCTGGTTGGAGACAGTCCGAACCACAAGTACCGGGTCCATGGTTCTGGCCGTATACTGGGGGGACGGGGACGACTCCATTAACCCCTGACTATACCGGGGATACGCTTATCACAATGCCTTTCTGGTCTGTGCTGAAGCAGGGCATTCTGGCAGCCAAGTGGCTTGACCTTTATTAGTGAGCCTGGTTACCCCCTCTCGGAACCACAGACTTAGAAATCGCCAGCTCATATACAGTGCATAAAATATATTTATATATATACCCTTATACACCATTTTAATAAAAAATATCACAAAATTCTTCTAAGTCCCTCGGGAAGAGTGAAAGACGCGCACGTTCATTTCAGAGCTCCTAGACCTTCCTATAAGAAGTTAGCCAAAAGGTAGCTTCGAAAAACGCTTAGGTTAAGTTTCAGAGTTGCTTCTAATGTACCAAAGCTGGACTTAGACATAATTTCACTCTCACAACATTATGGCTGGTTGGAGACAGTCCGAACCACAAGTACCGGGTCCATGGTTCTGGCCGTATACTGGGGGGACGGGGACGACTCCCATTAACCCCTGACTATACCGGGGATACGCTTATCACAATGCCTTTCTGGTCTGTGCTGAAGCAGGGCATTCTGGCAGCCAAGTGGCTTGACCTTTATTAGTGAGCCTGGTTACCCCCTCTCGGAACCACAGACTTAGAAATCGCCAGCTCATATATACAGTGCATAAAATATATTTATATATATACCCTTATACACCATTTTAATAAAAAATATCACAAAATTCTTCTAAGTCCCTCGGGAAGAGTGAAAGACGCGCACGTTCATTTTCAGAGCTCCTAGACCTTCCTATAAGAAGTTAGCCAAAAAGTAGCTTCGAAAAACGCTTAGGTTAAGTTTCAGAGTTGCTTCTAATGTACCAATCTGGACTTAGACATAATTTCACTCTCACAACATTATGGCTGGTTGGAGACAGTCCGAACCACAAGTACCGGGTCCATGGTTCTGGCCGTATACTGGGGGGACGGGGACGACTCCCATTAACCCCTGACTATACCGGGATACGCTTATCACAATGCCTTTCTGGTCTGTGCTGAAGCAGGGCATTCTGGCAGCCAAGTGGCTTGACCTTTATTAGTGAGCCTGGTTACCCCCTCTCGGAACCACAGACTTAGAAATCGCCAGCTCATATACAGTGCATAAAATATATTTATATATATACCCTTATACACCATTTTATAAAAAATATCACAAAATTCTTCTAAGTCCCTCGGAAGAGTGAAAGACGCGCACGTTCATTTTCAGAGCTCCTAGACCTTCCTATAAGAAGTTAGCCAAAAGGTAGCTTCGAAAAACGCTTAGGTTAAGTTTCAGAGTTGCTTCTAATGTACCAAAGCTGGACTTAGACATAATTTCACTCTCACAACATTATGGCTGGTTGGAGACAGTCCGAACCACAAGTACCGGGTCCATGGTTCTGGCCGTATACTGGGGGGACGGGGACGACTCCCATTAACCCCTGACTATACCGGGGATACGCTTATCACAATGCCTTTCTGGTCTGTGCTGAAGCAGGGCATTCTGGCAGCCAAGTGGCTTGACCTTTATTAGTGAGCCTGGTTACCCCCTCTCGAACCACAGACTTAGAAATCGCCAGCTCATATACAGTGCATAAAATATATTTATATATATACCCTTATACACCATTTTAATAAAAAATATCACAAAATTCTTCTAAGTCCCTCGGGAAGAGTGAAAGACGCGCACGTTCATTTTCAGAGCTCCTAGACCTTCCTATAAGAAGTTAGCGAAAAGGTAGCTTCGAAAAACGCTTAGGTTAAGTTTCAGAGTTGCTTCTAATGTACCAAAGCTGGACTTAGACATAATTTCACTCTCACAACATTATGGCTGGTTGGAGACAGTCCGAACCACAAGTACCGGGTCCATGGTTCTGGCCGTATACTGGTGGGACGGGGACGACTCCCATTAACCCCTGACTATACCGGGGATACGCTTATCACAATGCCTTTCTGGTCTGTGCTGAAGCAGGGCATTCTGGCAGCCAGTGGCTTGACCTTTATTAGTGAGCCTGGTTACCCCCTCTCGGAACCACAGACTTAGAAATCGCCAGCTCATATACAGTGCATAAAATATATTTATATATATACCCTTATACACCATTTTAATAAAAAATATCACAAAATTCTTCTAAGTCCCTCGGGAAGAGTGAAAGACGCGCACGTTCATTTTCAGAGCTCCTAGACCTTCCTATAAGAAGTTAGCCAAAAAGTAGCTTCGAAAAACGCTTAGGTTAAGTTTCAGAGTTGCTTCTAATGTACCAAATCTGGACTTAGACATAATTTCACTCTCACAACATTATGGCTGGTTGGAGACAGTCCGAACCACAAGTACCGGGTCCATGGTTCTGGCCGTATACTGGGGGGACGGGGACGACTCCCATTAACCCTGACTATACCGGGGATACGCTTATCACAATGCCTTTCTGGTCTGTGCTGAAGCAGGGCATTCTGGCAGCCAAGTGGCTTGACCTTTATTAGTGAGCCTGGTTACCCCCTCTCGGAACCACAGACTTAGAAATCGCCAGCTCATATACAGTGCATAAAATATATTTATATATATACCCTTATACACCATTTTAATAAAAAATATCACAAAATTCTTCTAAGTCCCTCGGAAGAGTGAAAGACGCGCACGTTCATTTTCAGAGCTCCTAGACCTTCCTATAAGAAGTTAGCGAAAAGGTAGCTTCGAAAAACGCTTAGGTTAAGTTTCAGAGTTGCTTCTAATGTACCAAAGCTGGACTTAGACATAATTTCACTCTCACAACATTATGGCTGGTTGGAGACAGTCCGAACCACAAGTACCGGGTCCATGGTTCTGGCCGTATACTGGTGGGACGGGGACGACTCCCATTAACCCCTGACTATACCGGGGATACGCTTATCACAATGCCTTTCTGGTCTGTGCTGAAGCAGGGCATTCTGGCAGCCAAGTGGCTTGACCTTTATTAGTGAGCCTGGTTACCCCCTCTCGGAACCACAGACTTAGAAATCGCCAGCTCATATACAGTGCATAAAATATATTTATATATATACCCTTATACACCATTTTAATAAAAAATATCACAAAATTCTTCTAAGTCCCTCGGGAAGAGTGAAAGACGCGCACGTTCATTTTCAGAGCTCCTAGACCTTCCTATAAGAAGTTAGCCAAAAAGTAGCTTCGAAAAACGCTTAGGTTAAGTTTCAGAGTTGCTTCTAATGTACCAAATCTGGACTTAGACATAATTTCACTCTCACAACATTATGGCTGGTTGGAGACAGTCCGAACCACAAGTACCGGGTCCATGGTTCTGGCCGTATACTGGGGGGACGGGGACGACTCCCATTAACCCCTGACTATACCGGGGATACGCTTATCACAATGCCTTTCTGGTCTGTGCTGAAGCAGGGCATTCTGGCAGCCAAGTGGCTTGACCTTTATTAGTGAGCCTGGTTACCCCCTCTCGGAACCACAGACTTAGAAATCGCCAGCTCATATACAGTGCATAAAATATATTTATATATATACCCTTATACACCATTTTAATAAAAAATATCACAAAATTCTTCTAAGTCCCTCGGGAAGAGTGAAAGACGCGCACGTTCATTTTCAGAGCTCCTAGACCTTCCTATAAGAAGTTAGCGAAAAGGTAGCTTCGAAAAACGCTTAGGTTAAGTTTCAGAGTTGCTTCTAATGTACCAAAGCTGGACTTAGACATAATTTCACTCTCACAACATTATGGCTGGTTGGAGACAGTCCGAACCACAAGTACCGGGTCCATGGTTCTGGCCGTATACTGGTGGGACGGGGACGACTCCCATTAACCCCTGACTATACCGGGGATACGCTTATCACAATGCCTTTCTGGTCTGTGCTGAAGCAGGGCATTCTGGCAGCCAAGTGGCTTGACCTTTATTAGTGAGCCTGGTTACCCCCTCTCGGAACCACAGACTTAGAAATCGCCAGCTCATATACAGTGCATAAAATATATTTATATATATACCCTTATACACCATTTTAATAAAAAATATCACAAAATTCTTCTAAGTCCCTCGGGAAGAGTGAAAGACGCGCACGTTCATTTTCAGAGTTCCTAGACCTTCCTATAAGAAGTTAGCCAAAAAGTAGCTTCGAAAAACGCTTAGGTTAAGTTTCAGAGTTGCTTCTAATGTACCAAAGCTGGACTTAGACATAATTTCACTCTCACAACATTATGGCTGGTTGGAGACAGTCCGAACCACAAGTACCGGGTCCATGGTTCTGGCCGTATACTGGGGGGACGGGGACGACTCCCATTAACCCCTGACTATACCGGGGATACGCTTATCACAATGCCTTTCTGGTCTGTGCTGAAGCAGGGCATTCTGGCAGCCAAGTGGCTTGACCTTTATTAGTGAGCCTGGTTACCCCCTCTCGGAACCACAGACTTAGAAATCGCCAGCTCATATACAGTGCATAAAATATATTTATATATATACCCTTATACACCATTTAATAAAAAATATCACAAAATTCTTCTAAGTCCCTCGGGAAGAGTGAAAGACGCGCACGTTCATTTTCAGAGCTCCTAGACCTTCCTATAAGAAGTTAGCCAAAAAGTAGCTTCGAAAAACGCTTAGGTTAAGTTTCAGAGTTGCTTCTAATGTACCAAATCTGGACTTAGACATAATTTCACTCTCACAACATTATGGCTGGTTGGAGACAGTCCGAACCACAAGTACCGGGTCCATGGTTCTGGCCGTATACTGGGGGGACGGGGACGACTCCCATTAACCCCTGACTATACCGGGGATACGCTTATCACAATGCCTTTCTGGTCTGTGCTGAAGCAGGGCATTCTGGCAGCCAAGTGGCTTGACCTTTATTAGTGAGCCTGGTTACCCCCTCTCGGAACCACAGACTTAGAAATCGCCAGCTCATATACAGTGCATAAAATATATTTATATATATACCCTTATACACCATTTTAATAAAAAATATCACAAAATTCTTCTAAGTCCCTCGGGAAGAGTGAAAGACGCGCACGTTCATTTTCAGAGCTCCTAGACCTTCCTATAAGAAGTTAGCCAAAAGGTAGCTTCGAAAAACGCTTAGGTTAAGTTTCAGAGTTGCTTCTAATGTACCAAAGCTGGACTTAGACATAATTTCACTCTCACAACATTATGGCTGGTTGGAGACAGTCCGAACCACAAGTACCGGGTCCATGGTTCTGGCCGTATACTGGGGGGACGGGGACGACTCCCATTAACCCCTGACTATACCGGGGATACGCTTATCACAATGCCTTTCTGGTCTGTGCTGAAGCAGGGCATTCTGGCAGCCAAGTGGCTTGACCTTTATTAGTGAGCCTGGTTACCCCTCTCGGAACCACAGACTAAGAAATCGCCAGCTCATATACAGTGCATAAAATATATTTATATATATACCCTTATACACCATTTTAATAAAAAATATCACAAAATTCTTCTAAGTCCCTCGGGAAGAGTGAAAGACGCGCACGTTCATTTTCAGAGCTCCTAGACCTTCCTATAAGAAGTTAGCCAAAAGGTAGCTTCGAAAAACGCTTAGGTTAAGTTTCAGAGTTGCTTCTAATGTACCAAAGCTGGACTTAGACATAATTTCACTCTCACAACATTATGGCTGGTTGGAGACAGTCCGAACCACAAGTACCGGGTCCATGGTTCTGGCCGTATACTGGGGGACGGGGACGACTCCCATTAACCCCTGACTATACCGGGGATACGCTTATCACAATGCCTTTCTGGTCTGTGCTGAAGCAGGGCATTCTGGCAGCCAAGTGGCTTGACCTTTATTAGTGAGCCTGGTTACCCCTCTCGGAACCACAGACTTAGAAATCGCCAGCTCATATATACAGTGCATAAAATATATTTATATATATACCCTTATACACCATTTTAATAAAAAATATCACAAAATTCTTCTAAGTCCCTCGGGAAGAGTGAAAGACGCGCACGTTCATTTTCAGAGCTCCTAGACCTTCCTATAAGAAGTTAGCCAAAAGGTAGCTTCGAAAAAACGCTTAGGTTAAGTTTCAGAGTTGCTTCTAATGTACCAAATCTGGACTTAGACATAATTTCACTCTCACAACATTATGGCTGGTTGGAGACAGTCCGAACCACAAGTACCGGGTCCATGGTTCTGGCCGTATACTGGGGGGACGGGGACCGACTCCCATTAACCCCTGACTATACCGGGGATACGCTTATCACAATGCCTTTCTGGTCTGTGCTGAAGCAGGGCATTCTGGCAGCCAAGTGGCTTGACCTTTATTAGTGAGCCTGGTTACCCCCTCTCGGAACCACAGACTTAGAAATCGCCAGCTCATATATACAGTGCATAAAATATATTTATATATATACCCTTATACACCATTTTAATAAAAAATATCACAAAATTCTTCTAAGTCCTCGGGAAGAGTGAAAGACGCGCACGTTCATTTTCAGAGCTCCTAGACCTTCCTATAAGAAGTTAGCGAAAAGGTAGCTTCGAAAAACGCTTAGGTTAAGTTTCAGAGTTGCTTCTAATGTACCAAAGCTGGACTTAGACATAATTTCACTCTCACAACATTATGGCTGGTTGGAGACAGTCCGAACCACAAGTACCGGGTCCATGGTTCTGGCCGTATACTGGTGGGACGGGGACGACTCCCATTAACCCCTGACTATACCGGGGATACGCTTATCACAATGCCTTTCTGGTCTGTGCTGAAGCAGGGCATTCTGGCAGCCAAGTGGCTTGACCTTTATTAGTGAGCCTGGTTACCCCCTCTCGGAACCACAGACTTAGAAATCGCCAGCTCATATACAGTGCATAAAATATATTTATATATATACCCTTATACACCATTTTAATAAAAAATATCACAAAATTCTTCTAAGTCCCTCGGGAAGAGTGAAAGACGCGCACGTTCATTTCAGAGTTCCTAGACCTTCCTATAAGAAGTTAGCCAAAAGTAGCTTCGAAAAACGCTTAGGTTAAGTTTCAGAGTTGCTTCTAATGTACCAAAGCTGGACTTAGACATAATTTCACTCTCACAACATTATGGCTGGTTGGAGACAGTCCGAACCACAAGTACCGGGTCCATGGTTCTGGCCG